>NC_065526.1:6725669-6853964 GCF_006386435.1 Epinephelus moara | reverse complement strand
TTGGATGTCATACTATACTATGAGTTGTTTTCATGAATTTCGACAACATACTATACCAAGAGTATTTTTCATGGTTCTTTGATGACATACTTTACCATGACTTTCTTCTGTGATTAGGATGTCACACTACCCTTTGACTTTTTTATAGAGGCCCTAAAAGAGAGCACTGGGAATAGACTGTTTTTTGTTTGTTTGTTTTTTCATCGTGAGACTGTTTTACCCTGTGGCGGTTGAAATCACCTAGCCCATTTGTTTTGGAGAGGTTGATACCTCTGAGGATAATTGGGCACCCGGTAAAAATCTCCAGAATAATGAACACTGAAGGAATTCTCAAGAGGAGACGTTTCAGAAGGTCATGGTCGTGACTAGATGCCACTAAAGCCCCCTATGTCATACACTCTGTTCCTTTATAAAAATGTATCCATATGTATCTATAGGGACAAAAAAAAAAACGTTTTTGTACCAAGCTATAAACATCTTTATTTCTGCTGTAAAGTTTTTCTTAACATGGGGGTGTGTTGGGGTTGAATTGCTTTTTGAGCCAGCCTCAAGTGGCCATTAGAGGAACTACAATTTTTTTTGCACTTTCTCGTTGGCTTCATTTTTTAGTCCTTAAAGTTGCCACTTGGTATGAAACAGACTTTTTTGGCAGTTGAAAAACACATGTAAACATGACCCAGTTGTGATAAAATAATATTTATTTGGATGCACATCCACAGAATTAGAAGAACATATATATATATATATACACACTTATTCAATGAAACCAATAATGGAATAGCAGCATTCCGGGCAAAATATCATTCACAAACACTTTGGTCCACTGCACATGAGCGCTCAATAACAAACAAAAGCAGAAACACATGAGTGGATCATAATAAATACACAAAAAAGATGCTAGAGTAGGTCGAGGAAAAAAAAAAAAGAGACAAATATAGGTCACTAAAGTGAGAAAGGTGTAGCTGAGAAGAGAGCCCTTACAAATCCTCTGCTAAACCTGTGGACCTGCAGAGACTAGTAGAGGTAGACAAATGCAGATCAACCCATCCCAAACCTCATGGTGGCTTGGATGAGCCCTGATATGTTTGTGCTTGGCCACCGTGCACATACTTGCGGCACTTTAAATATTTCCCCCAATACCCATTGAGGAAACGCCAATGGAGATACATTCAGACAATGTCAACACGTTGAATGAATGAGCAGCTGTGTTGTTCCGTACTGTGCACAGCTCCACTTTTGAATGAATTAAAAAAAAAAAAAAAAGTAATCCTGAAGACTGAAATGGGCTTGGCAGAGCTGCGGACCTGTGGTTTTGAGCAATGGAGTTATTTAGTCAGAAACACAAATGTATACAGTGTTGCCCTATTTACAATCAGAAAAAAATGGGCAAACATATAAAACATCTAAAAATGACAAATGGTTAATGCTAGTGAGAATAAATAAGTCTTGATACATACATCTTGTAAATAAAATGAGAGGAAATTTCCCCCTCTGAGAAGGGATGTTACACTTTGTGTGAATGAGTGCGTTTTTTATGAAGGGAAGTCAGTTCATCAGGTGGTTGCAAGTAGATTCACACTTTCACTTCATGACACATGTTTGTGTCTCTATGTGTTTGTGTTGAAGGGTGAGTCCATCCTTCAGTGAGTGACTTCTTGATGACATTCTGAGTCACCGAGCAGGTCACTTGATCCTGGGAGCTTCTTCCCGTTCCAGGAAGAGACACACCAGCAGCGAGCAGGCGGTCCAACCAGAGATGACTCACACTAAAAGAAAAACAGAGATGGTAAAAACCGCATGAATAAATCACCCAGTTAGCTTTCGGATGAGTGTCTTTTGGCAGGTGGACTATTATGTTGTGAAATCCTAAAGTCCTCACCTGCTTAGCCTTGTAGTAGCCGTGCTTATCACAGTTGGGGAGGTAGAAAGTTGTGAACTTCTCTCCTTGTTTCTGCTGAGCGTCGGATATCATGTCCAGTGCTGCATGCAGTTCAATGTGACAGGGACCCTGTGCAAAAAAGAGATGCATACAGTGAGAACTACACCCTTGTCTAAACAAATACACCATATATCAACTACAAAAACTACATCAATCCCAATTATCTATCTTTTAAAAAAGCTCCTCAAGTGCTCCCTCAAGTGGGGGGAAGGCAAATTATCATCCAAGAGTGATGTTTTTATTTCTCACCTGTTCTACCATTTGGTTGCAGATGGCATTGCCCTTGGCCTTGATGCTCTCTTGGCCCTCTGTGTCTTGGTGGTCCAAAGGAAGGTTGAGATCCAACAGGTAGTGCAGGGAGCTGTGGTCAGGGGCTCCATCAGTTTCCTCTGTACAGGTTAAGAAAATAACTTTTATTTAATTGAGAAATTTTAAAACTTTTTAAAAAAAATTTCATTTTTACATTTTAAGATCTTAAAAGTGTCAAATACAAACAGTTAACACATGAGGAAGAGAAAACCATGAAACTCTAACACTACCTTGGCCCACGTCCTCAGTGCAGACCCCCTGCCCTCTGGTCAGAGCGTGGAGCGGGCTGGTCTCACCGGGTCTGGGAGTGCAGCGGAGCCCCTCAGCACAGTGGGCTGTGTGAATCCCACAGGACGCTCCTCTCTCCAGAGCGCAGGCCATGCAGCAGCCGCACCCAGGCTCCCTCAGCACCTGCCTGCAGTCTGCTGGGATGGCAGGACAGTTGTTGAGTTTCTCTTGCGTACAGGTAGCACAACGGATGGGCTCAGGGCCCACTACCGGGGACGACCTCACCACGGCCAAGACAGCTAGAGCCACTGCTGCCACGGAAGTCAGCTTCTCGTATAATCCAGGCATCTCCAGGCTTCAAATAGGAATGCTCTTCTTTTTGGACTTGCTGGCAAACTGCTCAGTATGACTGTACTTTTCTCTCTAAACTCATTTCTCCGAACCAGCTGTATTTATGTGGATGTCTGGCCTCCATAGGCGTTAATCATTGACACACTGACCACAGATATAAAATATTTTTGACAAAGCCGCTTTAAACGGTGGATGACCCTGCATGACGTGCATAGCGCCAGGTTCACAAGGTCTGTTGTCAATATTGACTTTGGAACATAAAGTCATTGTACATCAAAAACAACCCCTGTTTTGGGACGTCCAAATTACCAATCACGGTCTTTATCTTTGAGGTTATGAAAACAACCACATGAAAACTGCTGTTTAAAGCCACATATTAACAAAGCAGTAATGAGTACACTCCACAGTAAGGGATGTTAAAGGAGTTACAGGCTATGAGGTGGTGATTATAAAAAACTCTATGACTGTTGACAGACTTATTCTTGTGAAGTAATGCTGACAGATTGTGCTCTGACAGTGTTTTCACTCTTAGACCCTATTTGTCCCTTCAGCCTCTTTGATGAAGGCTCCTCTTATCGGGCAGGCAGAAAAACAAGATTACTCCCCTTTAGCATTGCATAACCCGAACATCACAACATGTTTGTCTGAAGACTGATGGTAGTAAATGGTTGTTTCCTTGGTGTAGTATTTGTCATAGCTATGTATGGCAACATCAGATACCTTGACTTACTCTATGTGTGATATACACACCAACACCGCTCAGGCTGTGTACTCTGTGACCTTGAGCTTTTCATTTGGGAAGTTTGTTACCTAAATGGAAAAC
This sequence comes from Epinephelus moara, assembly GCF_006386435.1. NCBI lineage: Eukaryota > Metazoa > Chordata > Actinopteri > Perciformes > Serranidae > Epinephelus > Epinephelus moara. The sequence goes on along the minus strand of NC_065526.1, from coordinate 6,850,314 downwards.
TGATACGTAACAATACCCACCCACTTTGACCAGGATAGACACATAATAAAGATTATTTACCAGTAGTTTGTATTATAATTATTACAACATATGTTCCCATACACTTAAAAAAACCTAGTCTCTATTAAACACCCAGTGTCTTTTACTAGCCCGGTGTAGCTACACATTTTGACAAATAAAGACCTGTCTCAATTAGACGCCTGGTCTGGTTGCCAAGCATTTAATTTCTATGAAAGTTCTTTGGATAAATGAAGCCAGATTCTTGACTACCCTCTTGAGGTAACATTAGTTAGCTGCTTAGGATCACACATACAAATATAAATGTTTAAATGTTAGCTCGGTTCAGTTCATTTCACTGAAACCATGAGCACCAGAGAAGACAACAAAAAAAAAACAAGTGGTGACTCCCTTCTTCTGAAGCGGTCATAAAGTCAGAATATGTGTGTTCCTTGATTACCCGGTAAGTTATTCATATTCCTTTAGTCCCTAAGGGTCTGCCAATCAGAAGCGTTTTTCATAAAAATGAATCCAAGTTAAGGACATTGTTTTAAAGGAGAAGTCTGGTATTTTGCACTTTGAGCCCCATTTCTGGGTTGTTTATAATCAAATAGAGTGGCTAAGACCAAAATAGTGATGATTGCTCATTTTTGGAGAATTTGGCTTTCCCCTGCCTGGCTTAACACTGCTGCCTATGGCCATGTGTGAACCTGTCCTAAAACCACCCTAAACGTTCGAGTGGTCAGTGGTGTTCGTTGATGTTCTGACATAAAAATCGTAGCTAACTTTGGTTTCCGTGATGATTTATTTGACATTTTGTCTAATCCATTGGTTTTCTATAGAAGCCTCATTGTCCGTTGGTAGTAATCCACCACCGGAAACGGCAAGTGGGTTGTTTACGACAAGGTTGTAGTCATTGTAGTCTTTTAGCTCAGCGAAAAGTGCCGGCTCAACAGTGCTGTGTGCGCTCCTGGAGGAAGAACGAGAACGAACGAAAAAGTTTAAACAACTGCACAATGGATTACTCGCTTGTAAACAACCTTTGCAGTACGATGCCTTTGAACACAACGCCAACCTTCTTCTTCTGCTTCTTCTCTGTGTCCCATTACATTGCAATGGTTTCCCGCCACGTAAAGGAGCATTTTCGCCATCAAGTGGGCTGGAGTGTATAACTCTTCAGGGTCACACGAACGATCAAGCGGAAGTTTACACACGGGTGTGAGGCAGCTGGAAAAATAGTTCCACGATCAAGATGAATAGTGAAAACACGGATGGAAGCCACAGTTTGCTACGATTTTTATGTCAGAACATCAACGAACACCACTGACCACTAGGTGATTTTCATGGCTTTGAAAACGAACGTTTAGAGTGGTTTTAGGACAGGATCACACATGGCCATAGGCAGCAGTGTTAAGCCAGGCAGGGGAAAGCCAAATTCTTCGAAAATGAGCAGTCGTCACTATTTTAGTCTTAGCCACTCTATTTCATCATAAAAAACCCAGAAACGGGGCTCAAAGTGCAAAATACCGGACTTCTCCTTTAATAGGATAAAGTGGTATTGTGTCAGCATACCGGCTGCCATTATCCTCAGGTGCCGTGAAACCATTGTCATAACACATAATTGATATTTTATTCAAAGCCTAATTTTTTTTACAAGTAATATTCATAGTGGTTCAAATAAACACTTTGATCATATTTCACATCTTTGCTGAGCAACAGTTTTGTGTAAAATGTATGTTTTAAGCAAATAATAGCCCGGGCTACTAATTGAAGTTTTACGGTATATAGCAAAGATCCTTAATACATGGTCATTAGCAATGCTGGTGGTGGTGAGAAGGTGGTGTTGGACTCATGTTTGTATGTACATGCTTTTGATGGTTATATAAACAACTTGATTTCATTTTATGCTTTTTTATACTTTGACTTTACATGTGAGAAGCAAATATGGTACTCTTTACTCCAGTACAGTTATTTGACAGTTATAGTTACAAGTTACTTTACAGAATAATATTGTACATGCAAACAGTGAGCTTATTAATGAAGTACCCAACAGCATACAGGAGTTATGATTACTTCCCTGTGACTAATGAATTAAAGTACTGCATACTGTAAATGCAACACTAAAAATAATCCAGTAATATAATACACTGTTCTGACAGGGGGAATTAGTCTGCATAGTAACTATAACTTGTACATTCTGCTTTTATTACTGTATTTTAACTAAAATAATCACTTAAATGCAGGTTGTTAAGTCATGGAGCATTTTTACATTGATTTTTTACAGATTTTTTGGTATTCTTTCTTGCTGTATGCAACATTTAGAACATCAATATCCCAGCAAACAACTTTTCGCTATGTAAAGATATGGAGTAACTGTGTCCTGAGCAGAGAAGTCACAGTCCCTCTGCATGTGCTGTAATCCGAGCTTCTCTATTCATTGTTGTAGTAGCCAGTCAGGCTGTACGTACATGTTAGTCCCTGTGTGTGTATACTGCTGGCTAGCCATTGGCCGCACAGCACTTCTACTGCTGATATAAGGCCTAAGGAAGTTATGAAGAGACTGTATGTAAACGTTAAATTTCCTGTGCAAACGGAAGTGTATCTTGAAAGAAGAGAACTTGACACAGTGTCCCAGAAGGTCAACAACCGATGCACCCAGGGTACCCTGCACGTCATATGTGGATGTGGAAATTCCATGACCAAAACATCAATATGTGACGAGGTCGGAGTGAGAATGTGTTGCACATTCAGCACCTAAAGGATTGAATACATCCACCAGCAGAAAGGAGACTCATGAAAAACATTAGGTGTGTTATGAGGAGCGGTGACCTTTCACACTGATATCTGGGCAAACACTAAAATGATGTGCATATAGAAATTATTTTGGTCTCTCTTCTTCTTTGCTAGTATTTCTAACAGGAGATACACCTACCAAAAAATTTAAATAAAAAAAAGATAGCGCAAAAAAGTAGAGACCATCTTGTTAAGGGACCACTTTAACCATGTGACAGCTATCCTCAACAAATGTGGGCAAGAGGTGTAAAACATGAGGAGGGGAAAATGTCCCCTTCCCGACTTCCTAACTTCCTACTTCTGACCCTTTCGCTGAGACCACACCCATTTTCAAACTCTGCCTTTATTGTGATCTCAGCTGCACATCTGTAAGGTCTTGTGACTGCAGCTTGCCTGGTCGCAGTGCTATTGTGGTGACAAAATCTGTCCAACCGAAAGAGAAACAGACATTGGCAAAGTGTGCAAAACAGTAGGTGTTGCAGGAACCACATTTTGCCATGATGACACACACACACACACACACACACACACACACACTCACAAGGTGAAAACGATACCAGCTGTTGTAACCTTGTTGCAGCTGGTAAAAAAAAAAATCATTTATTGACTACTACTCAAAAACTAACAACAAAAATATTCTGACATCATACAGGACACATGTTTTCACATTGGTATGCCGTACTATTGTCCCTTAACTACTTCACTGGTTGGCGTACCCTGCATGATCCACGTTCACCTTGTGAGACCTGTGAAGAGTGTTACTCAACTACCAGTTGGTGAGTTGTTGCCTCCTCTATGTTGACCATCAGGTCCACCAGCCACTCAGGGAACGGCTCCTCCTTCGAAATGTTTGAGGATGTTGGTAAAAAAAACTGCATTAGGCCTATAATCTGTATTTTTGAAAGTTAAAATATCTTTTCTTAAAATGCACACTCACAACCGTCTTGTTCTTTTTCCTGTTTGTCTTCTTCTTCTGCACCGATGGTTTAGGTGATGCATATTTTGGCCACCTGATCTTCGAGACCTGAAAAGCAACAGGGCATTATCTCTTTTGTATTTGAATTGTCAGATATTTAATTTGAATGTAAACTGTGCCAAAAATACTGACCTCTGTCCGCAGCACACCGCGACAGAACCTCTTCTCATTTCCTAACCTCGTCTGCAGAGGTGGGGTAGCTCCATCACTTAAATCCACTCCACATGTGCTCCGATATGACTCAGAGAAATTCTCCATTTCCTCCTCATGATTGTTGGTAGATTGGATTTGAAGAAAACTCTCTTGTCCGAGGGAGCGAGGTAGTCGCCTGGCTCTCATCACCCGCAGCTGAGCAGCGTGATCTTCATCTTCTTTGCTCTCGTCTTCAGCCACCACCTCCTTTGTATCCACACCTACTTCAGATTGAAAATCCTCCTCTTCTCCTCCTGTTTTGCCTTCTTCGATTTCATCCTCCTGCTCTGGCTCTTCCTGTATGGGCTCCAGAGGCGGTCGCTGTTCACCATTTAGATACAGAGAATTAACATAAGGCCATTTCATGACACATTGATAGGATAAAAAAGTGGATTTTCAAACATATTTCATATATAAAGATAAAAAATAGTGGTTTAAACTTACAAATTGCAGCTGAATGTCCATGTAGCTGGATGGCTGAGCTTCCCTTTCATGTCAGGATCCTGCAGGTTCAGGTTCTCATTAGCTGATTATTTAAATCAGGTGTGAAAGCCTGATTGCAAACAGATGACAAGTGGAATCTGATCTCCTTTTTAACACATGAAGTGAGAAATAAATAAGTGATTCGAGAAAATCAAATCAATGTGTTGACATAAATATCTACTTAAAAGCACATTTTGAAATGGTATGAATTTATTTAACTAGAATCCTACTCTAGTTGTGTAAATTGTAGCCTGTAATATGGTCTGCAGCTCCGTAGGGAGTTTTGTAAAATAACGGGAAAAAATTCTGAGCTTAACCCATTCTTAAAAAGTTCAGGATAAAAATTTCCTAAAAAAAATCCTGGAAAAAATCTATGTAATCTGGCATGAATTATAGAGAACAAGGGTTATGTGTTAATTTGGTACACTTCCAATACTGGAAAATTAATGTAAAGCTAATTAATACAACCTTCAGATTATTTAAGTCAGCTGAAGTTAAAAAAAAAAAGCAATAATTGGAAATGTATGAAACTCCAAGGCACCCTGTGGAGTTTTTGACCTCTAGTAGTGCTGTGCAGCTTTTTCTTTTTTTTTGGTGATGACACACACCTTCCTCCTGACACTCTCACACTATTCCATTGACTGACAGTTGGTTGTGGGAATGTGCAAAGAAGCGCAGGGATGTGCCAATAATGGCGGTGAAGAAGCAGACTGCTCGAAGACATTATGTAAATGTTAAAATATGAACTGGCTCTATGAGGATGGACCTCTAAGGTAATTACAATGGGCCTCATTCACTAATATATACATACATGTTCTTCAAAGTACCCTCTGATTCATGAAGCGTGTGCACCTGTTCTTACCTCTGTGCATATGTTAGTGAATGGAAAGCAAGGCTAGGTGTCTGAACACCTGCATGAAGGTGATTCAGAATCTTTTATACCCTTTATATATGCGCAGTTTCATGGCACTAAAAATGGTGGGAGTCAATAGAAACAATGAAAAAAAAAAGCTAGGACTTGAATATTTTACTTCTGGTAATAATTAATAAGGATGAAATGGTGTCAGTTTCATAGATACATTTGACCAATGCATTAGTACCTTAAAGGTTTTGAATATTTTTGGACAGCCAGGCCTTCATCATTTGTGCACATGGTCTGAGGCAGTTCTGAATTTGTTCGCAGAGTACGAACAAATATAAGTAAGAATATCTTAATGAATCCTGTATTTGTGCATAATAAGTTCACACTGTTTGTGAAAGAGGCCAGAATTTTGGTAAGAACGATAAGCATTTTTAGGGGCCGGGCAGGCAGTCCTGCCAGGACCTTCTTGTTCTTGTTCTTGTTCTTGTTTTTCTAAGGAAATCCTACTTCCCATGCGCAAAAAATCACCAAACTTTGCACAAAGGTCCAGTCCTATGCCAGATTTGCTCAGCTGCAAACACAAGTCAGTAGTCCCGGTGGTGGCGCTACAGCAAGTGTCTAAAGTTCAAATCTTTCTTTTGTTTTTACAAGAAAACATCTTTCAAGTTTTAAAGTTGATAATGATAAATATTGACTAAACTTAAATCCTCAATATGCTGTCTGTATTTTCCCTAAAATAAGTTCCAAAAATACATAGTTACTCTAGGAGAAATATTCACAAATAAAGTCTCATCAACAAGTTTTCTCAGTTGCTGAAATGATATTATTGATGAATACCAAAACCTGATTTACTCATGGTGACCCTTTTTGGCCCCGCTGACAGGAGGGGGAGTGTTATTTGTGAACCATCGTTCACCTTGGATTCCCTTCATTGCTTAATGTCAACTTGAGCTTGGACTCAGGGAACTTGCACCATGACGGTGATAACAACAGCTGGACTTTTAAAAAAATCTTTTTTCCTTCAAAGTAAGAACTCCGTCAGGATAAATCAACTCTGCAGCTCATTGCAAATTATTAATAACTGACCTGAATTTGTTGCATTTCACTCCAGAGCAAACGTGATTCCAGTACTGTACTACACTGAAAATGATTAAACAAGCCAGGCGTTTGTTGACTTAACCGTTACACTGCATAACCCCAAGACAAATTCTACATCAGTGCTGGGAAAACAATTTTGGCCCCCGCACAGTGTTTGGGACATGCTGACACTCATCTGGCTGTGGCCTGTGGAAGTCCACTCTTTGGCATAATAAACCTGTCATTGTCTGCCATATTTTCCTCTGTAGCGTGAAAGCTGTTATTTTAAGAGCCATAAACGAAGGTGTGAGAAATGAAATTTTATAGAGTGGAACTAACAGGGAAAACTGCCCATAAAAAGTTATATTTGCTGATCGTTTGCTGTGCTGCATGCTGCGTTTGAGGTTTGGGGGACAGAATGTAAATATTGCCTCATACGGCTCATCCTAAAAACCAACAAAAAGGCTAATTTGCTCCTTCAGCCACCATCCTATACACCTACTAGTTTTATATCCCTGTATCTTATAACAGTCATAGTCATACTCATGTGGTATTTTATACACCAATATTGTCTTTATTACAAAATATTCAATAACCCAACTTTACACTGTACAAGATACAACATAGTTTACAGCTTTTGGCTATTTACAAAAAGTATGATCTGCATATCAAAGTGAATATATCTAAAAAGGCAGGTTGCAATCACTGTAAGCTTATTAAGTAAGGCAAAAACTTGAAACATGATGTATTTACACTTTTGCAGATCAAGTGAAAGTCCAACGCTGATAAAGATATAGGCTACAAAGATATCTGAAGTGCCTCGCATTTTTGAGACTGCATCTGAGAGACGTGCTAAAGCTTATATTCCTTTTGAGGAAAACTCAAGATGTAGCTTAAATATAGTGAAGAAAAAAAAAAAGCTGGAGTACGGTAATGTAGGCCTGAAAGACGACACTGCACCAAAGTTTCTGTGGTCTCGAGAAAATGTGTCAATGTACATGGAGCGTTAAAAGGCTTAGGCTAAAGGACTAGGTCGTGCATTTGTAGAAGTCGTGTCCTTATTGTATGTGCTTAAGTAATGTATGTGCTCTCTTCTGTGTGGATGAATGTCTTCCTGGATATCTACAAAGATGTCAGCACCATACATAGGGGTGTACTGGTCCGCTATGTGATGTTGATCCTACTTCATGACTGGTCCAGTTTTGGCATTAACTAGTTTCCATTTTAGGTCAACACCTGATCTGTTCCTTTCATTGACCTTTACTGCCTCCTCAGTGTCAAAGCCACCACTGTCTGTGTGTAGACTTAAAGGGAATGTTCAGTATTTTTGAACCTGAATCCTTTTTCTTATGTTTTTGCATCTAACTGCAACAATAATTTTAAAATTTGTCCAGTATTAAAAGAGACCGCGGCAGCTGCAACAGCAAAACAGGCTGCAATGTAATCACTTGGGGCAATTGTCATCAATTTACATCCACTAAAAGTGCTCGAGAAATTAAATGATTTTCCTTATCTTTCACTGGTCTGCTTTTTAGTGTGTGTAACCAAGTCTCATTGGACAAGAGGTCTCGTTCTGAAATCTCACAGACTTTTCAACATTGTCAAAGTCAGCTAAATATTCAGCCACGAGATTAAAAATCTTTTAGATAACTAACAAGTCACGCTTTGTGTTCTTCAGCACATCAAACTCTTACCAGCAATACTCTCCCAATCTCTCACTAACATTACCCGCGTTGTTTTTACTGCAACGAGTCACGTCTCACAAATTACAGAATGACGCCCCGATCACACAGAAGGTGCACCGCACTGCCTTTTTAAAAACTGAATGCAACTAGTAAAAAACCGCTTATTGCATCTTTTTATTTTTGCCAGGCAACCACCTATCACGTCCTTACACTAACCTTCCCGTGTAATCAATCAATCTAAAAAATTCATAGTAATTAGTAGCTAGTTAATAAAATGTTCAGGCAGAGGGTACTTGCTGTAGCTCTGGTTGAGGGTGAGAGGCTGTCATTAAGTAGTGTGTTGGGCACAGGGAAAGGGAGATCTGCATGGGTACATGAGACCCTAAAAATAAGGGTGGATCACAGGGAGTACCACCAGTTGGTCCAGGAGCTTCACCTCCATGATGGCTGTTTCCAGGCATATTTTAGGATGACTCAGGGGCAGTTTGACAACCTGCTGTCTATTGTCAGCCGTATAGCTCTGGATATCCAGCAACCACTACCACTGGTTTCTCCTCCATTGTTTACCAACTGTAAACTTGTTGTCGTGACCTTCACAGAAGGCCCGCCTCTCAAATCATCCATTTGGACAATGGGAAAAAAGCAGAGATGATATAGGGCGCTTTTCTGCTCTGAGTGGAAGTTTTTGCAACTCAAGGAGTTCAGAGTGCTTTGGCAAAAATGCCAGGCACCTAGAGTGCAGAAACACGAAGCGGATCGCAACACACTCAGTGAAAACATTCAAAAGGTCCGCCTCCAGTTGCTAAAACGATTTCTGTGTGATCAGGGCCTGAGACCTCTCCTTGAGCAAGACTTCATCACAGTAACAAACAGACCAGCGAAATGTAAGGAAGAACATTTCATCTCTCTGTAGGACACTTCCAATGACAATCTGAGCCTTAATGAATGTAAACTGACAGTGCACATTGCAGCCTGTTTTGCCGCTGTGGCTGCAGCGGTCTCTCTCTTGACACAAAAACATGGGAAAATAGGGTCCAGGATGAAAAATATCAAAGTTCTCCTTTAATACATGCCACATTATATAAAACTATTGTGAATCAGAGCTAAAAAAAACCCCATCAGATATTCAGGAAACCTTATTCTGTCTCTCCAGGGTTCAAAAAGACACTTTTTAAGTCAACTGATGACGTCTGAAAGAGTCCCGTATGCCAAATATGTTCAACCTAATGCGACATTTTCTCTCCTCTCGAGTATGTTGAGGCAATGTAAGCAGTAAAATGAAAGATCTATGGAAAGCTCAATACTTTGGTTTTCTTTCAACAGGAGTACCGTTACTATGGCTGTCAACTCTTAAAAAGTCATGCACTATTAACTGTAAATATGTCTCAAAAAAAAAAGCCTATTTCATCCAGTGAGCTCTGAGTATAAAAAAGTATTTTTGTGCTGTTTCGTTACAATTCAGAATTAACCACACATGCATACACACACTCACAAGTACACGCATGCATGCTTACACACACCAAAAAAAGAAACAACACCATTTTACACTGTTAAGTAATGCAATGTATCCTTGGCATAATCAGAAAGACAGTGCAAAAGCAATAGCATGGTCAGTCTTTTTCTGGATATTAATGCACATATCCCTTGTACATAATGGAATATGTACCACATAGAAAACAAAGATGCACGTTATACCTGGATCTGAGGGAACCCAGGAACACCACAAATCTAATCATCTGGTATAGAGATGTTAAAAAGAGGATTTGAGATTCCGGGTTTCTTTCTTCACTCCACGTTCCAAGAGTGGCAAGCAGTTAAAAATCCCTAAAAGCGAGTATGATTGTCTGTATCACCATGTCATTTCTCCGGAAGTTTGTATCCTGAATGAGCATATTCTGGGATGTGCCAGTAGCTCAGGATTTATAGGAAATACCTGGAGAGCCCTGTCTTGTCTCCTCTGGCCTCCACCCAGGGTTTCTTTCCTGTATTTTCAGTGAAGTTTGTTTCCCTGTCTTTCTTCCTACACTGCTACATCTGCAACAGCTGCCACAGCCTCGATCTCAATCTCTGTCACCTCCACGTCCTCTTCATCCTCCTCGCCCACTGCGGGCACACAGGACGAGGGCAGGCATGTCGCTTGGCTGTTGCTGCTGTTGGCGGTGTTCATCTGCATGTTGCTGCCCATGCTGGCGTACGCGGTCAGGCTGGCGGCGGAAGAGACGCTGCCCAGATTAGTTGGGACGCTTGTTTTGCCACAGGAGTGGATCCGGCGCGCCAGGCTGGCGGAACGCACCACTGAAGACGTGGTTGCTGTGCCCACGCCCTGAACTTTGCCCTCCAGGAAGTAGGTCAGCATCTCACCTTTACCCTTGACACTGACTTTGCCGCGACACACCAGGTCGTAGTTGGTATTCAGCAGGCGATAGACGTCTTCGGTCACCTGTATTGAAGGAACAAGGAAACATACATGTGTATCTATTCACATAAATTCAATCTGATAAAAAATTAATGTGTATTTATTGTTGTAGTAACGTTTTTCTGTTACTGATATTCCATGAACATCTACTGAATTTTGAATGTTTTTCAAATTTGACAGCAAAGGGAACATGGTCTATTTCATCAACATGCATCAAACTTGAGGTCCTGATTTGTGTTGGTCAACTTAGACATGAAGGATGCACTGTTTTGCATCCATTTTCATCCGCTTATCCAGGGCCAGGTCGTGGGGGCAGCAGGCCAAGCAAAGCACCCCAGACACCCCTCTCCCCAGCGACGCTTTCCAGCTCCTCCTGGGAGACCCCGAGGCGTTCCCAGGCCAGATGAGATATGTAATCCCTCCAGTGTGTTCTGGGTCTGCCCTGTGGCCTCCTACCAGTGGGACATGCCTGCAACACCTCTAACTGGAGGCGACCAGGAGGATCCTGATCAGATGCCCGAACCACCTCGACTGACCCCTTTAGACGCGAAGGAGCAGCGGCTCTACTCCAAGCTCCCTCCGGATGATCTCCAAGGCTGAGCCCAGACACCCCACGGAGGAAATTCATTGACCATAGGTGAGGGCTGGGATGTAGATGGACTAGTAAATCGAAAGTTTCAAAAGCTTTTTTTGTTTTTATGATGTATAAATTTCAACTTTACAACTGTAGTTTTGATGTTTTTATTCAATTTTCCCTTCAAACACTGGGCCTCATGCAGAAACATTCTCTCAAATTTCTCTTAATTTTCTTTTAAGAGAAAAAAAAATAAAAGAAGTCAACTCCAGGTGCACCAAACACTCTTAACCATCAAAATCTACTCTTCCCAAGGTGCTGAATTATTTTACTTTATCATAAGTCACCTACTTGTATAGGTAACACCCACTAAACACTACATAAGGGCAGGTGTTGTGACATGTGCAAATACTTTGGCATATAAAGGCTGTAACAGTAACTTTTGCAGAAGTGGAATCCACATATTTTCAAATGAACTTAAACAGAGTAAACACTGATTTTCCAGAGTGTCTGTACAGGCGTTATAGGAAAATCCAAAACCCAGCAATGACAAAACATTTATGATGCTGTATATTGTGTTAGCAACAGTGGTGGAGGAAGTATACAGATCCTTTAATTAAGTAAAAGTACTAATACCACACTCTCTTCTCTCAAAAATCACCTTCACATAACAAAATGCACCAATAAAAACGTACAGTTAAACAATATATATGATACAATAGTACAAATAGGCAGGTAGGAGCAATAAATCAAATTAATATTAAAAGAGAGCACTTCTTATAAAAACAGTAGTGTTCATTCTGTGTTCATTGCCTGTATGGCACAGGGAATAAAGGACTTCTTATGTATGTTCCGACTGGCTCTAGGGACCCTAAATCGACGCCCGGGCAGACGGGAGCAGCTCAAACTGTGAGTGTAATGGATGTGAGGCATCGGCAATAATATGTTTAGCCTTCCTGCATACAGCCATGTCAAATACGTTGCTGAGTAAGATGTTACTGAAGTAAAAGTATTAAGTACAATCTGGAAAATGTGTGTAAGTATCAAATGTAAAAGTACTCAATGTAGAAAAATTTAAATCAATTTAATAACTCAAAAACAATTTTGTTTGTATATGCCTTCCTGCAAATCAATTGCATCTCCCCTTATAATAAAATGACTTTTAGATAATTATCATAATCCATTGTGTGTTGAATACCTGTATCTTTCCCGGCACTCCAGTGCTGTCCATCCTGCTGGCCACATTGACCGTGTTTCCCCAGATGTCATACTGAGGTCGCCGCGCCCCGATCACCCCTGCGACCACTGGACCCACATTGATTCCTGCATAAACATAAGAACATGTTAACAACAAATAAAAAGTACTAAAGAACAAAGGTTTCTCATGGTCACATTGTGAACTAAGGGTAGACTTACCCACTCTCAGCACAAACTCGTTGTATGACTGATAGTTGATTTCATCCAAGACGTCAAACATCTCAATGGCGTAGTCTGCGATTGTGCTGAGATGGTCGTAAACAGATTTTTTGGCCTAAACAGAGGAAGTATACAGAGCAGTTAGCATCTATGCATGAAATAACCCTTCATACTGGCTTAATTACAATGTACTGCATTCATTTCTAAGGACTCCCTTGAAAACAAGATGATTCATCTTAAGGAACTATCCTTCAAATAATTAAATAAAATAAATAAATACACATGCAACACACACAGAAGCATAAAATAACACGCCACCTTGGTTCCAATGGTGGGGACGAGGCCCACAGCTGCCATGTACGTACTGCCAATGGTTTTGATTTTCTCTATATCCTTGTAGCACTCCTTATCCATGAGCTGCAACACACATACATTCAAATAAACACACCAGTGCAAGACAATTCAAATCACCGAGAGGTCAATAATGTTCAAAGTAAATAAAAAAAAAAATCAGCCTTCCACCTCATCAAAGTCGGCAATGATCTCATTCAGAAGTCTCAGGCACTCCACTCCCATGTTGTTGCCATCCAGCTCAATGTAGAAATCATTGAAGTTTGGGATCGAGGCAAACAGGACGCCAACTTGAGCGTAGGACTGATAGTATAGGTCCTGACGGGACAAGACGTAATACAGTAAAACAGAAAAGAAGACATGAATCAGAAGACATCAAAGGTGCTTTATATATTGTCTGTTTATCTACCTGTTTGTCTGTTTGTCTGTCTGCCTGTCTATTAGCGAGGCTCACCATGTTCCTGGGGTTTGACAGTAAGAAGTGCTGAGCCACATGGGCCGGCAGGAGATTGAAGAGAATCCTCCTGTTGTCCAGCTTGACTTTCTCCATGCCGTCTCTATCCTCTTCCGCCTGACAGCAGATGTAGCACACAAGAAAAATATACAGATAGAGCCATGAGGACTGTAGCTTGTCTCACATTGTCACCACACGGGGTCAGTAGAAAGCCACACAACATGGACTGTATGTGTCATAGTTGAGTGGACTTGGCTATTACATGACTAATGCTGCTAGTTAAATAATCATTTAGCTTAGAATTCGGCTTTTGCAATCCCAATATGCAAAGCAGTCCTTTTATAAACACTCCTGGTGCCAAATGAAAACAAGCTTCCTACCCTTGTTTTTTTGCCAAAGAACAGACAGCTGGCAGCCTATAAATACAAACCCTCCATACATCCCCCCATAGTTCACATGCATAAAAGCTGAAATGGCTGCATTCCTATGGTACACTTCTATTAAATCTTATGTTAATGATATTTAAGCTTCACAATATCCACAGCCTGTTTCACACACACTTCCTGACCTGCACAGCCCATAGGAAGTCCAAGCGTAGTTTGAGGTCAAGTTGCCTGGAGTGGAGGGCCAGGGCACTGACAAAGAGCAACAGAGACAGGATGGGCTCGTAGCCCCGGATGTGGAAGGACCCCCCACTGTGGAAGAGACCAACACACAAGTCAGCACCGGAGTGGACCACACACAAAACTACACACGAAGGTTGAATGGACCCCCCACAGTGTCCTGAGAAATCGCAAGGTAAGTTTTATTAAAGGAATAGTTTACTCAAAACAATACAAATTGTACGTATACTATCTGTGGTCCCAGAATAAGTTTTATATCGAATGGTGTAAATATGTTCAGAACCCAGTTATATCCCAAACACACACGCACACAAAAACGTATCGAAATGGTGGCTTTCTACTTAAGATTATTAGCAAAATTGTTTCTGTCCTTTCAAAGACACAGAGGATCTGAACTTGAGTAACCACCTAATAGTAAAAATGGCAATAAATAGTTTACTATTTATTTATTTATTTTTCATGAATGGTTAACTCAGTGGTTTCCAACTGGTCCAACCACGGTGTCCGGATTTCTCCTTAGTCATTATTTCAAGGTCCACACAGTTTAATAAACTCAGCGTCATACTTGTGTTTGGCCATGTCGTCAAGCTAGTTTGTCGTCTCTGTCAAGAAGCTGTCCGGTAGTCACTCACTCTACAGCAGGAAACTGCACTCCAAAATAAAAGCTCTGTGCTAGAAATTCACTGTACTACTTTTTCTTGCAAACTTGATACGAGTCAATTGCAGTCCATTCAGAATGGACCCACGACCCACTTTTGGACTGCAACCCACCAGTTGGGAACCACTGCTTTAAAACACATTGTACATGTGTATATTGTATTGTATTTATCGTCATGACTCAAAATATCCTCAATTTCTGAAGTATCTCCAGGAAGTAGTTCATTCAAAACCTCCACATATTAATAAACAAACAAAAAAGAAACCTGGTGGAGTCAGAGAACAGTAATTATAGATCTAAACATCCTAGAAAAGTTATGTCCATTAGAATGGATGGGGGATCTGAACAGGTGAGTGGAGCACCCCAAAAATGAAAGCTAATAGAGAGAGCAAAATAAGTTACAAAACAAAGAAAAATCTTTCTAAAAATTCCAATGCGACATTATTAAGGTGTCGTGTATCCTATGGGGGGCTCATGGAAATCCAGTCACAAGTATCTTAGTTAAACTGTTACTTCACAAAGCAGTTTTGGATTATACTCCCATAACTGCCTGACTTGACTTGACCTGACACGGATTTCACTGTGCAATGCGTGCTCACTGAGTGAACACCAAAGTCCTGCATGGGGAATGCTGTTTTTATCAGTAGTTCAGCAGAACTCGTTGATTTATTTTCCGGATGCTCACTTCTCCATAATGTCATTCGATAGAAAACTTTTTCTGGGACCACAGAGAGCCTAAGGAGGTGACTATTTAATACGATATTGTTTTTGGGTGAACTATTCCTTTAAATAAATACTGGAAGATAATCTATATGTATTGTTTTACATCAAACCAAAATGTTAAACTCAGGAAAACACATGAATGAAAGAGCTTAAATGTGCTAGAAATTTTGGACCGCACAGCATTATATTACTCACTGATGTCTAACTGCATCTAAACAAAATGAGCTTTTCAAAAGGGATCTTTATCTTAATAACCTTAACAAATTCAACGTAATCACTTTTCAGAGGCTCATTTATGATCTGAGCTCCAATAAAATTGGCCAGGCCCCTCTGTGCTGGGTTGAAACAGCTAACGCGCTCCCATCACCCAGCCCACATTGTCCTTTCAGGCTTCTGATTTGGAACTAATGAGCACATGTGCTGCTTCAAAGGGTGGAAAATGAAAGAGTGTGTGGGCTGCAGACAAGCAAAGACTCCTACATACACATACATCTCAGCACATGTACTGTAAATGTTCTTCCAAACTCCTGGTCATCCGTCCCCTCTCTGGATCAAACAAACACAAAAACCGTGGCTCGATATTCTCCACCAATTGTTGACTCATGTAACTTCCGGAAATGACAGAAATAAAAAGTGCAGACAAACAGTGTTTTGCATGACTGTGTGCGTCTTGGTGTCTGTGGTCATGTTGTGCCGTGAACCTCTCACCCTGCAGTCTTGCGAAAGCCGCTGAGCTCCAACACGGTGACATACAGCACCCCCAGAAGGAGCATTAGCGCCATCTTTGGCAGCCATGACACCCGCAGGAAAAGTGCCAGGGTGAGTGTGCCCACCACACAGGACAGAAAGGCGTAGCGGGCACCGTCACAAGGCAGCTCCGCCATGGTGTAGTTAGCGCCGCCGTCCAAATCGATGATGACGATGGAGCTGTTGGTGTTGGCACTACCCCACAACCAGGGCATACAGCCCACCTGACAGAGGCAAATGGAGGATGCATGTGCATAAAGATGATAAAGTAGAGAGTAATTCAGTGGTAGCCTGCTCTAACAACTCAACTGATATATGACTGTAACAATAAAACATCTCACCAGCACAGTCTAGCATCAAAGCATACACTTTTTTAACCAAAAGGGAGCTACAATTACAGACCAAAATATGGCGACATTTTTCTTACTAGCTGCTCATGACATTTTTACTGTTGCCGTTCCCACTTACCACACAGGCCTGGGCAACAGCGTAGATTAAGAGCACTATGAGAATACAGAGAGCAGTGCGAATCTGAATGGTCAGGCACCCTGGAAAACACTGAGAGACAAGAACGAAGAAAAGTTAGGTGAAGGAAACCAGCAGCATGAGGAACATTATATGATGTGTAAGCAGCAGAGTTATTATAGTTTTGTATTTCTCATGAGCTTTTATTTTTGTTTTTGATTTTTGATTTCAGTTCAGTTTAGTTTCAGTGAGTTTCCAAAGTGGGTTTGTTTGTTTCAGTTTGGTTCTTATTGTTTAAATTGTTTTATTAGTGTCACTATTAGTTTTTTTAGCTATTATAATTTGGGGGATATTTGTCAAGGGCAAAGGTCTGCCCCCTAATAGTCAACCAAGTCTTAGTTGACCAGAAAGCTCATTAGTTGGCAAGATTTCATTGGTCGATTAGTCACCGAAAAACAAACAAACCAACAAAAAAACAACCTGAAAATCCATTAGGAGCTGCGCCTTGTCAAAATAAATCAAAACCTATATGACTAAACCATGTGGGAATTTTATTTGAAGGGACAGACGCAGGAAGTGGCCATGCTCAGCATTATTTTCCAGGGCTGGTACCTGCGGTTATTCCACAGGCTAGTTAATAACATGTCGGGCAGGAAATCCAAAGTGTGNTTAATAATTAAATTAATACCGTAAACATGCGGGAGACTAGTCGGCTAATGGCCCTAAATGATGACTATTTGTCGACTAGGAAAATTCTTAGTCGGGGGGCAGCCCTACTAAACATATATCCTGGGGGCAACCCTATATCCCTATATCACGGGCAACAGCTCTGGGGGATAGTCCTACAGTCACCTGCCAATGACATGCTCCGCCAAAACTTGTGACATCTGTAGCTTTGTGTTGTGTGATCAAACTGCACTGTCTTTTATTGTGACCATCCCAAGGCACATATGGGAAGTAATGATGCTGTTTAATCAGCATCTTGATGCGCCACACAGGTCAATGGATCATCTTAGAAAAGGAAAGTGCTCACTAACTTGAATTCTAATAAATTTGCAACCAAAATTTTAGAGAAATATGTCGTTTGTGTGCTTGAAAAGACTTAGATCTTTAACTTAAACCTGTGAGAAATGGGAGCAAAAACAGAAGTGTTGCTACAGTAAGCAATATTTTGCATGCACATAGTGATGCAGACCTTTTCATTACTTTATATACAAATGTCAATTAGATGTAATCGTAGCAAAGGTTAGTAGAGAAAAGAGAACAAGAGTGAATAAAAGCCACAAAGGGTAATATAAAAAAAACTTTTAAACTGATGTGGTCAGGAGCTTAGGAGCTTTGAGAACGACCATCAACCTCAACAAAAGCTGAAATTAATAGACCAGCCATCTGAGTTTAAACACAGCACAGAGGCTTAGAAAGTAATCTTGAAGCCAATGAATACTGAATCGCTATTACAAGGCTGTATAAAATACATTTACATATTTCTCTTTAGTCAGCAAAAAGAAAAAGAATCATAGCAGAGAGAAATTTAAATGAAGAAACTCGCCGGCTCTCTGAGGCACCAGATCAGAGAGAAGAAGTTAACGTGTGAGTAAAAAGTGAAAGGAAGACAAGAGGGATAAGAGAGCAGCTGTATTTACCTGTACTCTAGTGATATGCAGGTACATGATACAAGCTACTAGGAAACAGATGCAGAAGACGAGAAGAACAAGTACCACTGTGCCCCTGAGTGGGAAAAAATGAGAGAGGAAGATGGCAGGGTTAGTTAAAAGACCTGAGCCAATTAAAGAGATGCATGGAGAGAGAGAAAGCAATAGAGAGATGAAGGGACAAGAAGAGAATCTGCTGTACATACTGTGGTATAATGAGAAGATAGACAAGGCCAAACAAGGCAGCTAGGATCAGAGAGAGGACCACTGCGCTGGTGAAGTACTCATCAGGAACCTGGTGGTACTACGTAATGCCAGAGACCAGATAAGAGTGAGAACCAACATATTCATTCAGAGGCTGCATCCTCAACATCTCACTGCTACAGGCGTCTAAAGTCTCTCACCCTCTGCTCGCGCTCAGAGCACTTATACATGAGTGTGAGGAAGTTGAGGTCTGCTGTGTCTGACTCGGTCTGGCGGGCCTCGATCAGACGACCGATGTAGCGGTTGACCCGGGTTCTGGGGCTGCTCTGGATCACATTAGCCTGGTTTGTATTGGAACGACTCCTCAGCTTCTGTGGAGCCGTCCGCATGGCCCTCCGCTGGTGGAGATAAAGAAGAAATCCTCACTTAAAAAATGTGGAACTTGAAAAACGACAGTGTGATGATAAACAGGCTGCAATGCAGCGCCCTGTATTCGCTCCACTACTGGAGGATTATCATATTAGGAACAAGGGTGAATAAGAGTCAACAATAAGCACGGGCAGCTGATTATACTTTCAAATTAGGACATTGCCTTCACACTTAACTTCATTACTGAATGCACCCCACTGTGTCTAAGTGTCTTCGGCAGCCAAAGAGAGCAGCTTTGCAAAACATTGGGCATTGGAGCAAAGCCAGAGAGTTAACATGGCAGAGTGTGTGTTTGTGTGTGTGTGTGTGTATGTGTGTGTAGGTGGGTGTGTGCACATGTAAGTGAACATGCTGGATGAATTGTGTAGCTCGGTGGCACAGTAGGGGAGCAAAGGGTGAGCAAGGATCACCAGACTGTTCATGAGTTCATGACATGATATGAATGTGTACAGCTCACTGACTTCCTTGATTTCCTTCGTTTCTTCCTTACTTCCCTGCTTCCTTCTATTCTTTCCTACTTCCTGCCTCCTCCTGTTTCCGTCTATTCCTCATTACTTCCTTCTCCCCTATCTTCCTTCAGTATATTCATCATTTCCTACTTCTGCATGTTCTTCCTTTCTTCCGTCTTTTCTTGTTTCCTTTTATCCTTCCTCAGTTTCCTCCTATTTTCCCTGCCTCTGTATATTCTTCCTTCTTTCCTTCCTTCCCTGGCTCCGTACATTCTTCTTTAGTCTCTCTGTCCTTCCTTGCTTCGATCTATTCTTCTTCACTTCCTACTTTCTCTCCCTGTTCCCGTCTATTCTTTATTACTTCCTTTTTCCCTTTCCTGCTTCGCTATGTTCCTCCTTACCTGCTTCCACATATTCTTCCATACTTCTGTCTTTCCTTTCCCACTTCCGAATATTCTTCATAACTTTCTTCTTTCCTTCCTTGTTTCCATCTATCCTTCCTCAGTTTTCTCCTATTTCCCCTGCCTCTGTTTATCCTCCCTTCTTTCCTTTCTTCCCTGACTCTGCACATTCTTCCTTAAGTCCTCTTTCCTTTTCCTACCATCTATATTTCCTTTCTCTATTCTTTCCTCTCCTGCTTCTGGCTATTCTTCCTTACTTCCTGCTTTCTGTCCTTGTTTCCATCTATTCTTCATTTCTTCCTTCTTTCCTTTCCTGTTTCAGTGTATTCATCCTTCCTTCTCTGTTCTTCTATATCCTTACTCAATAGCTTCCTTGACCACTTCCATATATTCTTCCTTACTTCCATCTTTCCTTTCCTGCTACCACATATTCTTCCCTACTTCCTTCTTCCCATCTATCCTTCCTCAGTTCCCTCCTCTCTCCCTTGCCTCTGTATATCCTCCCTTCTTTTCTTTCTTCCCTGGCTCTGTACATTCTTCCTTAAGTCCTCTTTCCTTTTCTGCTACCGTCTATATTTCCTTTCTCTGTTCTCCTATATCCTTACTCAATAGCTTCCTTGACCACTTCATATATTCTTCCCTACTTAATTCTTTCTGTTTTCTGCTTCATTGTATTCTTCCCTACTTCTTTCCTTTTCTGTTTCAGTATATTCATCTTTCCTTCTCTGTTCTCCTATATCCTTACTCAGTAGCTTCCTTGACTGCTTCCACGTATTCTTCCCTACTTCCTTCTCTCCCTCCTTGTTTCCATCTATTCTTCCTCAGTTCCCTCCTTTCTCCCCTGCCTCTGTATATGCTTCCTTCTTTACTTCCTTCACTGGCTCTGTACATTCTTCCTTTCCCTCTCTTTCCTTCCCTCCTTCTGTCTATACTTCGTTTTCCTATTCTTTCCTTTCTCTGCTTCTATCTTTACTTCCTTACTTCATGCTTACTTACTTCCTTGCTTCCATATATTCTTACCTTCCCTGCTCCATTACATTCTTCCTTCCTTCCTTTCCTGCTTTTATATATTCCGCCCTACTTCCATCTTTCCTTCCCCACTTCTGTATATTCTTCCTCACTTCCTTCTTTCCTTTCCTGTTTCAGTATATTCGTCCTTCCTCTCTGTTCTCCTATATCCTAACTTAATAGCTTCTTGACTGCTTCCATATATTCTTCCCCACTTCTTTCTGTCCTTCCTTGTTTCCTTATATTCTTCCTCCGTTCACTCCTTTCTCCCCTGCTCCCTTCTCTACTTCCTTTCCTGGCTCTGTACATTCTTATTGTCCTTATACCTTCCTTCCTTCTTTGCTTCCATCTATACCTCCTTACTTCATGCTTCCTTCCTTCCTTGCTTCTGTATACCTTTAGTCTTTCTTTCTTCCTTTCCTGCTTTTATATATTGTTCCCAACTTCAATCTTTCCTTCCCCACTTCTGTATATTCTTCCGTCTTCTTTCTTTCCTTTCCTGTTTCAGTATATTCATCCGTCCTTCTCTGTTCTTCTATATCCTTACTTCCTTCTTTCCGCTTCCATGAATTCTTCCCTACTTCCTTCTTTCCATCTATTCTTCCTCAGTTACCTCCTTTCTCCCCTGCCTCTGTATATCCTTCCTTTCCCTCTCTTCCCTCCCCTGCTTCTGTCTATACTTCCTTTTTCTATTCTTTCTGTCTCTGCTTCCATCTATACTTCCTAACATCATGCTTACTTACTTCCTTGCTTCCCTTTATTCTTACCTTCCCTGCTCCATTACATTCTTTCTTCCTTCCTGTCCTGCTTTTATATATCCCGCCCTACTTCCATCTTTCTTCTCCACTTTCAGATATTCTTCCTTACTTCCTTCTTTTATTTCTTGTCTCTATCTATTCCTCCTCATGTCCCCCTTGCCTCTGTGTATTTGTCCTTCTTTCCTTCCTTCCCTGCCTTTGTAGATTTTTCCTTTCTATCTCTCTTTCCTTCTCTGATTCTGTCTATATTTCCTTTCTCTATTATTTCCTTCTCTCATTTTTGTCTCTTTATCTTTCTTCCTGCTCCTCCTCCTTTGTTTTGTCTGTTCATCCTTACCTCTTTCACTCCCCTGCTTCATCCTTCCTTCCTTATTACCTTCCCTGTTTCTGTTTATTCTTCCCTCCTTCCATCCAATCTTTCTTCTTCCATCATCTATCCATTTCCACCCCTTATTCCTCAGTGCCTCCCTTGTGCTTTGGTTTTGTGTTATTTATGAGACAGCAGCACAGTGACCTGCCGAAGCCGACTTCTCCTTATATTCCATATTGTGCTCAACGCAGCACAGCCGTGTCTGCTGCACCAAAAATCCTATTCATTCATCCCTTGTCCCTTATATTGCTCCTCTCCGTGCCTTGAATGCATATGTCATTTCACACCATTCAAGTGTGTGTGGTCTGAATGTAAAACAGCCGTTCAGCACAAGGTGCATGTATGACTTAACCTGTCGCCACTTTTTGATTTGTCTTTCATTTTATACTAATCTGCCGTCTGTCTATGATGTGAGGACATTGTCATTACTTGAAATGTAGCTCTAAGAGGTGACACTATCATTTAGTGTGAGGTGGAGATCTACACTGGATGCAGCTGCAGAGGGCGATGTTATAAAAGTGGGGAAATGATGCCTAATCAACCTTTCATAATAAATATTTAAAACACAAATCTGCTCGATGTTTGTGATGACATGTGCTTATCCTGACCTTAACCATAATGCTACATGCTTTATTGATCTGTAGTCTTAACCCTAACATAACCTCATGGGAACTATTTTTGAAGAAAAATACATAGCCAACACCTACACACACACACTCACACACCTGAAAATCTGGATTAAAACAGGTGGTGCAAGAATTGTACAGCTGCCCAGCCACAGGATTTCCTTTCAGGCACACAAGGTCAAGTAAGCTCTTTGACATTAGGCCAGATTGCCAGTGTCACTAACAGTATATGTGAGGGATATGGTATGTTGCTCTCTGACATGCTGAGGTCATTATAGCTGATGGGATCATAACATCAGTCCTTGTCGTCTTACGATAGATTACCCATCATGTGAACACCATGTATTTACTGACTAAGAGGGAGGGTTTGTGAAGCCATTTAAATTACTAAATTATTTTCTCCTGCACTGTGGTTTGCTAATTCAGCTACCTCACTGCGTATTTTTATTGTAAGCCTGGAAAAATATTTGAACAAGAATAGTGATTATTATAAAGTGGAATACTGGGTGTCATGATTCCCAACTAGTGCGACACTTAATGTCACAAACAGAGTCTATGAGAGTCTGTGATTGAGAAAAAGGCTGCAACCTACAATTATTCTGATTTGATTAATCTGCCAATTATTTTCTTGATAAATCGTTTGATTGATTTGATTTGAACTGCGCGTTTTGTCCAACTAACCATCCAAAACCTCAAAATGAATGACAAAGAAATGTGTGGCAGCTGTGAGGTTCCATTCTGCAAAAAGATGGCTCCCTCCTCAGTTGCTCTTCCTGAGGTTTCTACCATTTCCCCCCCTGTTAAAGGGTTTTTTAGGGGGAGTTTTCCTTATCCACTGTGAGGGTCCAAGCCCTCTGAGGCAGATTGTGATTTGTGATATTGGGCTTTATAAATAAAATTGAATCAAATTCAATCAAATGAAAACATCCCTTGCTCAGACATCTTGTTTTGTAAAAGCAACAAAGTCCTGGAGCTGGCTACCTGATCACTTGAAATTTGCTGCACCACTTAAGAGAGCTGCCAAATCCTGGTTAACTCAGCAACAAACCTGTACTCATGTCTAGTTTTTAAATGTAATGTTTTAATGTGAGCTTTTTAATGTGGACCTTTCTGTATTCAGTTTAACTCAGCAGTGGTGTAAGGTGGTTACAATGGGCCTCAGTTAATACAGTAGTTGATTAATATGACATGAAGGCAATAAACTCTTAATATGTCCTGCTGGTGTTGCAATGTTGTTCTATATGGAAATATGTCACTACTGCCTCTAGTAGTTTTTAAAATTGTATGTCCTTTAATATCTCATCACTTTTGCCTCAAGTTTTAGCACCAAATCACAAATTTGAGGATCATTACATTCTTGTGACAAAAAAAAATATGTAAAATCATTTCTTGTTGATGTGTTCAAAGTCTTTTAAACTGTGTGCCTTGTTTTATTTTTATTTTTTGTTTGCTTTTTGTGCTTTCTTGTATTTTAGGTAGCCTTTTGGCTAATTCTGGCATTTTCATACCATGTGTTTTTATTATTTTGCACTCGTTCTTCTTAAATAAACTTAACTAAACAGTGCGCGCTATTATGATGGACCTTATAGTGCACGCTATTGTGCACATATTGTCTCGTCACATAATCAAACAGAGATGTTTATGTAGAATAATAAGAATAATTATTTATAGTTTCTGTAGAATAAGCAGATCATTTTGTTATAGATGCTACTAACTGTTTTACAAAGAAAATTTAATGAAGGTTCTTCTTTGAACATAGGCATATTTCTAAGGTAGCTATCACTCATGAGGGCCCATTCTCTGCGCAACACATTGTTGGAGGGCCTGCTCTCTCTCTCTATGGGCCCCCACCTCACAGGCCCCAGTGCAACCAAACTGTCTGCACCGTCTATATTTATACCCCTGGTTAACCTTCTTTTTACCTCACTGTTTTAGTCTCTAAGTTTCATAAAAGCCATGCTAGGAATGTGTTTTGCAAACTAGCATCTGCTAGAAACACTGTGGTACTTGCAATAAATAGCTGTTTTCAGTTTATCCATGCATACTGTATCTGTCCCTGTCAAATACACCATGAATAAAGAACTAAATATATAAAACTGATTCATAGATTATCAAAATAGTGACCACTTTTTTGTTTGTTTGTTTATAGACTAATCTATTATTTGTTTCCTAGTCTACAGCAGATATCTGTGTCCGTAGGAGACAAACAGAAGGAACTGGCTGTGCTGCAAATATCACTGCAAGAGAGCAATGTACAATATTCAGTGAGGTGACAGAGAGCATTAGTGTAACAGCTATGTATACGGGAGCATCTCGTACACACGCTAACATCTACTGTATGTCCGAGAGTTCACATTAAGAAAACCACTAAACCATGAAGGAATCCACAAACACACATCGTTGCTCCTCTAATGTTTGCCAAAGGCCTCATGGATGATCGAAATACTCTGTTCTGTTGGAACAATGTTCAATAGAGCTTTAGCTCATGTCTTAAAAATGAAATTGTGGAACAGCCAAGTCCTGGTGTGACAGTGAAGCTTTTGTACAAGACACCCAGGGATATCAATTAAATATGAATGTTTCATATGAAGGAGATTAGTTTTAAATGCTTCCTAATGGCTGTGTGGTTCTACAGAAAACATTTGCCTGAGAGATATAAGTAGTTTTCACCACTAATGTCCTTATAGCTTATACTGTATGGCTACACAATACCATCAATAAAAACAATACAGTTTCAATTTGTGGTTTAAATAAAGGGCCACATTTAGAAATCCTGCTAAGTCAAACAAGCGTTCACTACTGAAGGAAACTCTAGACATTCAAACTGCATATCTTTTCGTCTCTACTCACGTAAATCACAGCACGAACAAACACAGAAACGTCAACACAGACACTGAGAGTTTATACCTTATCACCGTCCTCGCAGTTCATGACATTGGAGAAGGGAATCTCAGCCTTGAACATCTTCCTGCAGTGCATAAGCTGCACTAGTAAGTAGCACACAGTTTTGAACTTCATCTTTTTGGCGGGCTTTATATCCGAAAGAATCAATCCTGGGAATATCTGTCACCAGATAAGAAACGGGAACAAGGATTTAGTCATGATACCCCACACAGTAATATGTATTATGTAAGGGTCTATAAATCATGCACAGGCACTGGACAGTATGCACACGTGCTCATGCACACACACGCATGCAATCATTATTATCAGGCTCAGGAATTACACTAGAAAGTGGTTGAAATAAGGTAGGTCATTCCCTTAGGTGGTTTTAATAGTTTTAGGACTCTGCTGCCCTCATTTCTGTTTTATAGGCTATTTTAGAAAAAGTGAAATAGATTAATGATTTTGAGGAACTGTCTTCTGTAGTAAGAAATCAACAAGTCTTCCGACCCATACGACCACATAGGTCATTTGTTCCTGCCCTCTAATGCGACCCACAGGACGTTTTTTTTTTTTTTTTTGATCGAAACACAAAGTTGGAAGTGTGTCCCTGAGCAGGAGTAATTAAAGGCACAATAGCAGAGTGAGTATTCAAAACAGCTTAGTCAGGGCACATCTTTCTCTGCGCCATGTCTTTGATGAAGCCTAACCATCAGCTCTATTAAGAGGATTAGCAAAGTCTCCGGCATATAGAGGAAAAAAACACACGCAACTGGGATGGTACAGGTTCACGTACGGACCCATGTAACCTATGTGCCAGCCTTATGTTGCATAACATGAAACCTGCTGCAAGAAATGAAGAGGGGATGGGAGAGGAGAGGAGAGGAGAGGAGAGGAGAGGAGAGGAGAGGAGAGGAGAGGAGAGGAGAGGAGAGATACAGAACCAAGACTGAAATTCCCTCTCCAGCTGCTTTCGGCACATCTGTTGGAGATGTGCATGTTTATGTGTGTGTGCTGACACACACATACATCTCTCTAAGTTTGTAGCACTGTGCAGATTTGAGATGATAGATGCCCGAGGCTTTATAGCTCCAGTCCAATCCATTACAGGCTGGGAGAGAGATCAGCTCAACAGCAAATGTGTGAAAGCTCCATCATATGATGCTGGATTCTTTAGTCAACATTATATTTCTGTTTGAGGAATGGTTTTATTGTCGATCTTGGCATAGAGGTAAAAACTGGTCAAGATAAATCTGTTGTTTTTTTTACCTAGCCTGCTCTGTATGGTGGCCCTGAGAGCTCAACACACTGCAAGCAAAGGAAACACATGCAAATAGACACAACTGCAAGATGTTTGTTTGTCTGCACGTGTTGTCTTAATTTGGAGTGCGTCGAGCTCTCAGCGCCACCGTAACTCTGTCTTACCTACATAGGTCCAATAATACTGATTAGCATACGTCCTGCAGAAGCTTTGCTAATGTGTACACACTGTCTAGGTATTAAAGGTTCAACTAAGGCCAGCGTCTTATAGGACGTGTAATCTCAAGATACAACTCATGCCGTCATCTGAATTGTTTCCCTCTGCTGAAGGCTACATACGGTTTAGTATACATTCGTCAGCACAGAATTACAATGCAATACCTTCCGTCGGTGAGATGGCACTATAAAGAAGGTTTCAATTTCATGTTTTTGGAGGAAGGCGTTCCTTTCGTGACCGTTTCCAGGCTCCACCTCATAATCTCCATTTAGGCACTCCAGTGTAGATCTGGTGATGTGGACTTTTCTGTTTCGGCAGAGATGGGACGGGATAATACACAGCACAACTGTTAATACGCCAGATATAAAATATATCAAAATTACAATTGTTTTGGAATCATATACAGGAGAAAATGAATATTATCCTGAACTGTGTTATACTAGATACTGTGTATTACAGCAGTGAAACAGATAACAAGAAACGGGCTTCAGAAACCATGTCCCTTGGTAGACAAATGGAGAGACACGCTTTAGCAAATATGTCAGATGAAGTACTTAAGTTATAAAATAAGGGAAACTGATTGAAAAAAAAAGATCTAAGTCGTCAAACTATTATTATATAGGAAAATATTAATGAATAGGAGCTACTGGGATTTTATGTCTTTGTATCAGGTCTAACAGTCATGCAAGGGAGCACGTTTTTACTCTTTTTTTGTATTTGAACTTCATGTATTTAATTTCCTGTATTGTTTTTTATTTGTTTTTCTTAGCCTTATGTTGCTGTACAGGAAGAAATACTAAAGAAGAAAAACTTATTATGAACCATGAAATATTGTAGGAAGAACATTGAATATGAAATGGAATCAAAGATATTTTTCTATGACACAAAATTGCGATAACATACTTTAAAATTCAAACCTGTACCAAAACTGTTGTTGTTATCTATTGTTTGTTTGTATCACTGGCTGACGCACCTATTCACATCATTTCTCACTGTAAAAAAAAAAAAGAATTTCTTCAGTACTTGAGTTTTGTAATGAGTAAGATACATGAAATGATATGATGACAGTTAAAAGTATTTTAAAAAAAACAACAACTAAATACACGGCACAACTAGACTCATGAGGCCGCTGAAAAGTGGCACACCAAAACATGGCCATGCCCATTGTTACGTTGTCAGAATTTAGCTTTATTTTGCAGCCCCTTCCTAACAAGCTATTGCAACACGATTTATACCAATGGATGATAATTAGAGGCGGACATTACTGTCTTTGAGAGGCTGTGGCGTGCTCATTTTTTAAGTTAGTGTGTATGTATTGGAATCTTGTGAAACTAGACAATCTAAGACGTCCACTGGTATCAATTATGACACAATAGCTTTTCAGGAAGGGGGGTAAATAATGCTCCAAAGTTAGATCGTCTAGTTTCAGAAGATACCAATATATACACAGTAACTTACAAAATGAGCACACCACAGCCTCTACAGACAATAACGTCAGCCTGTAATTATTTTTGCCAGGGGGTGCCAGTGCTAGGCCATGCTTAGGGGGGCCAGGTGCTACTAGTCATGGCCACTACAGATTCAGTCATCTGCTGAAGAGTCTATTTAAAAATGCTGCGAAAAGGTAGTTTTGCTTTCATTTTATTTTTATGTTAACAGGTGAAAATCAAAAAACACGCGGCTGAGTTTGGTGCACTTGTTTCCTCTGTAGTTTGCATTTATTCCCGATTTGTCCTAAAACAATTACCAGCATTAAGACAGACTCTTGGTTAAAGAATATACAGGACAATGTTAGACATAATGTTTCCATGTGGCGATTCTAGATCACATAATTAGTGTGCATGTGCAGTGTCCACAGCTGCTGAGGCGTGTATTCATGTAAAATGTCCAGTACTGACCCAGGTAGTCCTCCAGCCTCCATCACATTGGCTAGGGTCACATCATTGGACCACACATCATACTGCCATTTCCTGAGGCCCAGCACTCCGCACAGCACCCGACCCGTATGCAAGCCCACGCGCATGTTTAGGTTGACTTCTGTGGCCTCCGCGACTGACCTGCAGGGGCAGAACACACGGGGTGTTATAGAGTGAGGTCATAAAGTCATATCTATTTTTACATCTCTATCTCTATCTTCAGAATGTCTATAATTAGGCAGAGGATAAAAAGGCAGCGGGCAAAAATCACACAATGTGACATTAAACATTAAACAAAGGACACTGACAGCAATATTCACCTACATTAGGTACACTGTTACTTTACATGATGTACATTATGTACTACTTTTCAGTATCTTGCTCAATATTTTCTCAACATCATGTGCAATATTATTATTATTATTGTGCATATTAATTTGAGGCATTCTCTGACAGAAGAATTTCCTTCGGGATAAATTAAGTTCTATTGAATTGAATTGAATGATTGAATTAATGATGACGAGCACTGTACAGTTATTGACTGAAGACCTATTCACAGACTTATAATACATGTCTATAAATAATACTTGTCTGTCAAACTAAACTCTATAGACACAACATGAGACATTGCTGTAGAATCTTTCATTATTATTTTATTTTTAATTTAATTTTTTTATTTCATTCAATTCAATTCAGTTTAATTTATTTTATTTTATCTTATTTATTTTAATTTAATTTAATTTAATTTAATTTAATTTAATTTAATTTAATTTAATTTTTAATTTAATTTAATTTAATTTAATTTAATTTAATTTTGTTTTGTTTTGTTTTTTGGCGCGTTGAGCACCACAAGCAGAGCGCCATCTAATTTCATTATTTTTGAGAGAAATCAGACATCGCTATGATTATGGTTGATTTTGGGGTGAATTGTCACTTTAAAAACAATTATCAGTGTTTCTTTAACCAACATTTTTTACTATAACAGTGATAAAAACAATCTCCATGTACAATGATTGAGATCAGATACATAAAACTAAATAATATAAAACTGTAGCATAATGCATAAATAGATGTGGCAATCGGTCACGGAGTGCAAAGGGAACAAACACTGTTCAAAATGAACAAAAACAGACTGCTAAGTTGAGCACTCCTATTTAATCAGTGTTGAGGAAAAAGTCTAATCTTAATTAACAGGCTTCTAGTCAAGTCAAGTTTCTGATTAAATCTCCTGCTGCACCTAAATCTCTCACTTCCTTTGTTTTTTTTTTTGTTTTTTTTTACCACACTTCCAAACTGTGCAGGGTTTGCGAGGAAAACAAGCTCTTTCAAGCTCGATAAAATATCTTATTTTCTTTCCCCATTAAGTCTTTTTTCCTCTCAGCCAACTGTACGTCTGCTCACTCAGATGTTCAGTGCTAGAATTCACTCGCAGCACACATGGCCGATCAGGCTGCAGTTTGCTCTACTTGAAGGAAATCTCGTAACATGGACTCTGTTAAACAGAGTTTAGAATAGAATGAAGACTGAAGGGAAGATTTCTTTAGCTTCTATTTAGAGAGCCTAAATAAGGATTAGATCATCTGTCGTTTGCACTACTGAAATACGTCTAATTTAGTGCTATTAAAAAGTTGCAAAATAACAGACTCAATCTAATATGAACACTCACGTTATGGTGTCAATCATGTCCAGACCCATCTCTACACAGCAGTGGGCGTGGTCTGTCTTAGGCTGGGTCAGTCCAGACACACAGTAGTAACAATCTCCCAGAATCTTAATCCTACGACAGTGGTTCTCCTGCCAATCAAAAAAGAAAGATGAGCCAGTCAGTAACAAAATCATTTTTACCTAAACAAGTAGTGCCAAAGCACCTATGCCCTAAAAATCAACCTTTAATCATTATGGTCAGCTCAGTTAGTGTTAAGAATCATTATTAAACAGTACCAAAAGGCATCATTCTTTAGTTTAATCAAAGTTGCACTGGTGGTGTCTGAGAGCAGTGGTGCTTGAGTTAGGAATTCTGACATTTAATTATAGTTTATCCATTACACTGATCCATATCCTTAGTGTAATTTGTAAGTGTAGCTTCAAGCCATCCATTTCTGGAAGTTCCAAGGTCGATTGAGTTTATGGTTGCAGGAGTTATGGCTTCTCAAAATTACCTCATTCATTATTTTGAATGGAACATCTTCATCACAACTCTGTAATGTTTATAATATCTCAAAATATGTGACGCCTTAAAATTTCAAACAAATAGCAGTGGTGATGTAAAACTTTTTAGAGGAATGCTTTTTTTGGGAGCCAGTTAGCTAAAGTGCACCGATTAATATCTTATATCGTTTGTTTAATCCATGACAAAACAAAAGTGTGAAAATGTGATTTCACAGTGTGTGTGTGTGTGTGTGTGTGTGTGTGTGCTGGACAGTGTGTTGGAGTATTTCTTGGCTGGGAGCAGGAACTTTCCACAGGTTGCCTGCCTGGCAACCTCAAAGTGATGACAGCACTCTTCGCTCACCGCTCCTGGCTGATAAATACTCCAGCACATAACTCTCTGCAGTGTCTAGTCCTCATGCTACCTTCATATTTAGCATATAATTGTGCAAGTGGTAAAAATCTTCTGAATTAATAAAAAAAACAACAACAAGTGTATTCCAGAAAAAGGTTAAACTATGGCCTCTTTTTTCTTCTTAGGGCCCTGACACACCAAGCCAACACTGGGCCATCACTCAATATCAGGCTGTCGATGAGCGTCTGTCGCCCTAGTTTTGTGGTGTGTCCTGCACTGTTGGCACTAGTCAGCCTGTGTCAGTTAATTCAGCATATTGCATCAGTGTCGGAGCCTGCGGAGCCGGTTGGTGAGAGATATATTTCTGATTGGCAGTTCAGCTCAGTTACAGAGAAGAGAAACAGAAGAAAGAGGAATAAACAGTTAAAGTTGAGCTGGTGTGAGATCAGAGAGGTGTGAAAAATAAACTTTTTTAAGCCATTAAGCTCTTTAGCAGACATTGTTTGTGTGATTGTTTGCTAGCACATGGCACATATCCTTTGTTCTTTCAACATTGGTTTGTGTTGTTAATGTGCTAACTGGCTAACTAGCATCTTAAATCTATCTATGACCTATCAGTCTTTCTGTTGCTGTTTTTGAATGACAATTACAGACTACCGCCACCTGCTGTTATGGAGAGTTATTTTCTCTCATGCAGGCGCAGAACGTAAGTGCTAGTTGGCCGTTGGCTGTAGTGATGGGCAAAGCAGTTCTTTAGATGTTACTGAATCACTAGAATCAGTTGATTAAGATTTGTTCAAAAGATTCACTCATTGATAGCTTGTTTGGAGAAAATGTTCCCTATGAAAGTGTATCGCTGAGAAGAAATGATTTGAATCACTCAGGGATCAGGGTTACGTCGTTCACTGAGTGATTCATTCACCGAGTGATTCGTCACTCGTTAGGCAGTCCCTCCTGCACCCTAGTTTCCCTGCGACTCGCGAGTGATTCATCGTTCGAACGGATCGAATCGGCAGTTCCGCTACCGGCCTGCACGCTCGCTGCTGAGCTCAACTGAACTGAGAAATGAACTAATCAGTTCCGGAAGTGATTCAGTTCAGTACGTTCACTCAACAGATTCGTTCTTTTGAATGATTCGTTCGTGAGCGACACAACACTAGTTGGCTGTAGTCTTTGTGGTGTGTTCAAGTGCAGCTTCTTGGTCGAGACACAGGCGATGTGATGTGACGCAACAGTCGGCTTTCATTGCCACTAGTTCTTAGACATGGGTTTGGTGTGTCTGGCCAGGAAGAGGGGCTAACACATAAAGTATAAAGCAGCATGCATATGTATGTCACCATCAACAACTTGTGTTAAAGCTCAAAATTACCGATCACAGAGACAGTTGAATGCAACAGAGTTACAGTACCCAACCCAAAAGACTCGTATGAATAGGAGAAATTGATGTCATCAAATAAATACAGGCAGAGAGACAGAATAA
Source organism: Epinephelus moara (assembly GCF_006386435.1). NCBI lineage: Eukaryota > Metazoa > Chordata > Actinopteri > Perciformes > Serranidae > Epinephelus > Epinephelus moara. The sequence goes on along the minus strand of NC_065526.1, from coordinate 6,817,666 downwards.
GTCAATAAAAGAAAAAAAAAAGTCAGATAAACTAATCATACAAAAACAGTTAGACAACATATATGATGATGCTTTTGATCTCCACATGGACCGGTATTTGTGCTGCATGTTCATTATCCCGTTCAAGCTCTCGAGACTTCGAACTCACACCAACACAGAAATGGTTCCCACAATGCAGCACTGAATCAACAGATCAGTCTCACTTTAGGGAATAAGGTGAGTCACTCTCTCACTCTTTAGGGACAATAAGCGGCAGCATGAAAAGGCAGCTTACAAATATAACCCATTATTAGAGGATATGAGCAACAGACAGAGATTTTACCAGGGAGAGTGGGTTACCGCGGACGCCTTCTCATAACCCTTTATTGTCTCCGTGGAGGTGATGTGATCAGTGGCCACGCATATGAGGAGCACAAAGACTCATAATTATGCACATCGGTGGGCACGAGACAAGACGGATGCTCTATTTTTAACATGCCAGCCATGTGAGTTTCAGAAAAGAGAGATAGCTAGGGCTCGTTCGCGGCAACTATTTGCCTCGTGTAGCTTTGCATGCTGTGGTCATGCTCTCGGAGTGAGCGGTGACATTAAGGCACGTGTGCTGTTTATGTAAAACAGAATCTTATACACACAGGAAAAAGCACTCAGTAGCAGATAAATGAGGCAATACAGAGAGAGGTATGTTGCAGAGTGTTAAGCAGCCCTGTAGTTTTTCTGTAGGATACATTTTCTGTTGAAATATTATCCTGAATATTGAATTGAGAATTGAAATAATAACTACTGATCTTAAATGAGGAATCAAAATGATTTGAGATCAAATAATTAGGTACTCAGATTGACATATAATGCCATTATATATCAGATTTATGACATGTAACTATACACATATTAATCTATATTCACTAACCAGCCACTTTATTAGGTACACCTGTTCAACTGCTTCATAATGCAAATAGCTAATCAGCCAATCACGTGGCAGCAACTCAGTGCATTTAGGCACGTAGACATGGTCTGGAAACTTCTGATCTACTGGGATTTTCATGCACAACCATCTCTAGGGTTTACAGAGGATCGTCCCAAAAAGAGAAAATATCCAGTGAGTCAAAATGCCTTGTTGATGCCAGAGGTCAGAGGAGAATGGCCAGACTGGTTCAAGATGATAGAAAGGCAACAGGAAGTCAAAAAAGCACTGGCTCCAAGACCATCTCTGAAGCAGCAACACCTTGTCCAACCTTGAAGCAGATGGTCTACAGCAGCAGAAGACCACACCAGGTGCCACTCCTGTCAGCATACAACAGGAAACTGAGGCTACAGTTCACACAGGCTCACCAAAACTGGACAATAGAAGATTGGAAAAACGTTGTCTGGTCTGAGGAGTCTGGATTTCTGCTGCCACATTCAGATGGTAGGGTCAGAATTTGGCATCATGGATCCATCCTGCCTTGTATCAACAGTTCAGGCTGCTGCTGGTGGTGTAATGGTGTGGGGGAGATTTTCTTAGTACCAACTGAGCATGGTTTAAACACCACAGCCTACTTGAGTATTGTTGCTGACCGTGTCCATCCCTTTATGACCACAGTGTGCCCATCTTCTGATTCCAATGGCCTCCACAGTCACCAGATCTCAGTCCAATAAAGTACCTTTGGGATGTGGTGGAACGGGAGATTCAAATTGCGGATATGCAGTCGACAAATCTGCAGTGACTGTGTGATGTCATCATGTCAATATGGACCAAAATCACTGAGGAATGTTTCCAGCACCTTGTTGAATCTATGACACAAACCTGGTCCTAGCAAGGTGTACCTAATAAAGTGGCCGGTGACTGTATATTATTTACTTACTTCTTATTAACTAACACAGTGTTTACTGTATTTATTATGCACACTTGTCCTGAGTAGACTGTAGTGTGTGCCTCTCTAAATCTGATATATCTTTTCCATGTGGTATATTTTTGGTTCTGAACTTATTTCTTATGTAACTCCTTCATTTGTCTCTTGTGCCGCTGTATTGCTTCATCGGTTTCTTTCCTGGGGATCAATTAAGTGTCATCTTGTTTTATCTTTTCTTAAAACACAAAACATCAAATCTGTGGTCAGTGGGATGAGCTCAGTTCTAAAATTAACATCAAAATATCTCAGCTTGAAAGTTTTTTGTTACTTATCTCCATCATACTCAAGATGAGGCTCGTTCACAGCTACATTTTAAATGGACACCTTGGAATGGATGTTAAAACCAATGAGTCACAGAGGTCAAAAAAGACAAAATGCAGTGTTATTGTCATGAAGCTGCTGGAGAAATTCTATGAGATGACACTTTATGCTATCCTCTCCAGGTGTCTCCCATTTTTATGTGACACTAAAACTCTCTGTTACAGTAACAGGGTCAGTGAGATCTCTTCAGGGTTACTCAGGTCACGGCGGAGCAGCAACAGATGGGGCTATAGTGAGACATGGCTGAAGCTACAGGAAGCAGGGGAAAGCCCTGGTACTTACAGAGTCTCCTACTCTGTACTTTTCCTGTGCTAATCTGCACTGTGAGGGCTTATAGGGGCTGATTCAGTCCCAAGCAGGATTACCACCGTCATGTGACTGAAGCATTGTGGGCAATCTGGGTGGTCAAGATGGGTACAGTGAATTAGGGACAGGTAAAGTATGACACCTATTTACAGTTGTCATTAAAGGAAGCACAGCATTTTTTTTTAAAGGGACAGTTCACCTTAGAATCCCAAACACATATTTTTCCCTTCACCTGCAGTGCTGTTTATCAGACTAGATTGTTCTGGTGTGGGTGGCAAAGTGTTGAAGATATCGGCCATAGAGATGTGTGCCTTGTCTCCAATGTTACAGAACTAGATGGCGCTCGGCTTGTGGCGCTCAAAGTGCCAAAAAATACTTTTGAAAAACTGTCTCTTTCCAGAAATCATGACCAGCTTATTTACTTCAGAGCAGGATTTAGAATTAGCGAGGTAACTTCAGGGTTCACTCTGGGTTTTCAGTACAACAAAGCGGGTTCTCTTTTTACCAGGATGAATCCGTCATTGGATAATTGCGACAAAATCGTCACTTCAAGGGAGGCTCAGCTTCCCTGGGACCCAATGGAGCGGTAGGCGGGAGAGGACGATCGGTGTATGCATGATGATGGAATTGGAATTGTCTAAAAGGCTGAACCCCTTTGTGATTGACAGTGCTTTGGAAATACACACCGGCATCATTGCATTTCAAGCTCAGTCCCATGCGGATATTTGCGAGTGGAGTCTTCTGACAGAGTGCCGTCCGGAGTTCCTTATTTCCATAAGCGATATAGCTCATTTTCACCACAGTTCAGTTGTTTAAACCCATCTGAAAATATTTGAGGTGTGTTTGCTGTGGTTCTATGGCATGAGTGTGGTTGAAAAACAGCTTCAATTAAAAGTTACTGCCTCGCTACAGTATGACAAATTTTATGATGTAAACTTAAAGTGAGCTTCCCCCTGTTTGAAAGACCAGCAGCCGCCACTGGTTCATTCATGGTTCTGACGATGTCACTCATAATTAACGCCCCTGCCTCTATCACATAAACATGCTTGTGGCTGGATAGGAAAAGCCAGAGTTGACCGAACTACTTGATAACCAGCTTTGTAGTACCGGTTATCCAGAAGGCCAGTGTTAAGGTAATCAAGCCAGATAACAAAAAGATATCCTGAATGAGTTGAACTGGCTTGTGAGCAGTTTCATGCAGGAACTATTTTCATTCTACCGAAGCACACCCACCAACTGCATCAGCGCACAGAAGCGTGCATCTACTCATAGACAAGAGACTCATGCTCATGACAGTGTGAGATGTAAACTTTAATAGCATCCTCACTGAGCTGTGATGTTAGCTAGCTTGGTGGTGCTAGGTGAGCTAGCAGTAGATGCATGCTTTTGTCTGCATGGTTATAACGTTGACACCTCCTACATGAAACTGCTCACAACAAGGTCTGTGGATTGTCTTGAGTAACCTGGTCATGATTTCAGAGCACAAACCGAGTGCCATTTAATTCCATTATACTGGAGAGAAGGCAGACATCTCTACAGCTGATATCCAAAACAATCTAGATGGATAAATAACACTACAGGTGAAGGGAGAATATGTATTTCTGATTTGGTGGTGAACTGCCCTTTTAAGATGACTGTTTTGGATCACTAACATTACGTTTTCAGTGAGGTCAGAATAATAAAAGGTGTGGTGTGGGTTTATACCAGGCACCTCACAAACAATACACCCGTATGCTTGCAGAGATGCAAATTAGCAAACACTTCAGTGCGCACAGACAAAGAGAGAGAGAGACAAAAAGGGACACAGAGACAGGGAAGGGGAACATTCAGTAAATGATTATGAAGGAAAAGATGAGCCAGCTGAGAGTAGCAGTTCATTTCCTACAAGTCCCCAAAGGAGAGAGCAGTACACACCGTGCTTTGTCTTCCACACAAAGACAAAGATCAGTGCTGTGTACACATTATTGATGGGGCTAAAGATTAGGGTTTCCACTCCTGTAGCCTTTGGGGGGGGTTGAAAGGACATGAGACACAATGTGTGTTTGCTGCTGTCTGTCCCTGAATCTGCCCTTCTGCAGCTGTTTGAACATGTAGATTTGTAGCAGAGTTGAAACACTTGTCTTAATTCTAATTGAGCAATCACACTATTTTATGCATTTTATATTAGGCCATTACAGAGATCTAACAAACATTTTCCTACCTTGGCTTGAATTATTTCATGTCAACATTACATCGATACAGGCCGACAATGATTCATTGCGAGTGCCCACTGTTTGGCAAAATCTTTAAGAGCGCATACAGAAGTTCTCTCAACATTCCCCCTGCTCCGCTGACTTCTCTCCGTCTCTGCCTGCAAGCGAGCACTGACTGGATATTACCATTTTTGTCACCCAGCTCGCTTATTGATTTAAATTAATATGCTTTAATTTATGTGCAGCAACAAATGAATAATATATCAACACTTCCTCCACCCACCATGAACTGGTGGGTTGCAGCGAGCGGGTGTTGGAGATCTGTAAGCATATTCATGTAGATATATTTAACAGATGTGATACAAGAAATAACAAATGCTCAGCATCCAAGAGTGGTTAATTTACAAAGATGGCACTGTGTTTCTGAACATTTGACTGGAACTGGAAACACAGAGTATTGTTTTCCTGAAATGATTAGAAGATTAGATATTAAAAACGATTAAAATATGTGGCTGCTGTTAAGATACATCTGAACTGGAGTAACATGTATGTGTGTAATGCAACAGATATGACCATCATACATTAAAGATAATGACATAAAAGAAGCAAATGGAAACAGAATTTCTGAAGCTTAATATGATAATATGAATTACGTCAATGTCTACAAAATTAAATGTAAAATACATAATATTTTTTATCAGTCTATTCAGTGTGACCTGTGATTCAAGATTTCAGTGAGATGATTACACTGTTATTTTATGTTGTCAGCTTTGCTCTGTCATTATATTAAACAACACCTAAAGACCATTTTCTATGAAATTAAATGAGCAATGCGTAGGAACTGTGTTGAAACTAACAAGCTATTGATAACTGTATGATTCAATAACATTTTTCCAATTTATAAAAAATAAAAAATATGCAGCTTATTACTTCCAAATTAAAATTCAAGTCAATTCTTGGCTGATTTTACACATAAAATGGGTATGAAAGTTGTGTAATTTCTATTGTGGCACCAGCTTTGTCAAGTCTGAAAAATAACCCTGATAATGTCATAATTGTGTCCTTAGAGTTACCACTGTGTGGGTTTGGCGAATACACATTTTCAACCAAAAAAGGCAGCATTATACAGACTTGTCTGCACGTATAGAGATATTTTTGAAAATGTATATTTTTTGTAGACAGAGATTATTGTAAACAACATGTTGTGTGGACAAAAATTTTGTTTTGAAAGGGGCAAATATCCATTTTCAAAAATATCTGTAGCTGGTAAACAGGGCCTAAAAGCTGGAAAAGGTCTAACAAAAAATACTACAGATGCATTATGGGAAGTGTAGGATTCAATGCTTTTGCAGCTTGACCCGTATTTAGCCCTGTTTCCACCAAACAGTTTTGGTATGGTACCTTTGGAACCAAAAGTAACCCTTCAGACATGGTACCTAGACCCAAGTGTTTCCACTGCAAACAGTACTCTTAAATGTGGGCGAGGTTGTTGTCACTCACTGCTCCGTCCAGTGCTCACTGTATTTCCTCATCACCGGTGACACAGAAGTTTGCCCCTCGTTTATCGTCCACAGAACTGAGTTACACGCTGACATTTTCGGAACAAAATAAAACAGGCTGCAGTGAGAGTCTCTCTGGGATATTTAAAATTAGCACGTTTATGCATTTAGTCCCTCTCAGGCAAGCTCAGGGGTTTAGTGTCAGAGCCCACAGGTACAACGCTCCACAACGCTTTTTTTTTCTCCAAGTGAGGACTAGAATATATGTAGTTCACATAATCCGGTCAAAATTAATACATATATATATAAACGCTTTAAGATCCACACATTACTAAGAGTGTATGTCAGATAAAAACTAAAGTGATGGTCAAAGTTCCACACATTACTAAGAGTGTATGTCAGATAAAAACTAAAGTGATGGTCAAAGTTGATACAGTGAAATTTAAGGTGTGCTGATGGATTCACGTCATCAACTCATGCATTGAGTAACATTACAAGTTAACGTTGCACCTTAAAAGTCGCCGGCAGTCAGCACGGTGAATTTAAGTTATTTTTCTCAGACTCCAGCTGCTGTGAGAGGCAGCAAAACATCCTTTCATTTCATAGTTATAGTTCACTAATAAAACTCTCCACAGTATGAACAGTGGTTACATGAGCCTCAAAACCAGCCACAACTCAGCCCTGAGCAGAGTGACCGTCTGCTACTGACCAATCAGACTGCAGTGTTCACAGCTCCACCTTTTAGTACCAGATCTGTGTGCTAGGTACCCCAACAGAGGGGGGACCAAAATGGGGACGGTACAGAACGGTCCCATTGGTACCATCCATAACTTTTCACAGTGGAAACAGAAACTGAACTGAACCGTACTGCTCGTTGGAAACGGAGCTATAGTGACTAAAAGTCAGGATATTTTGGCCTCAGCTGCTTCAGTTTTGATCGTCCTTTTTTAATCTGCCTCATGTGAGTCTCATGTGAAAGTGCTATATGGTACGCTCACTGAGAGGGCAACCATCATCATGATTCCTTTTTTTCTCCTGAAACAGAAGCATTTTTTTCTCAAGTACTCCCCCATCGGGATCTCAAGCTGGCTTGTTTGGCTTGGGTTTTGCTTCAGTCTACAGTTTTTCGCACACAGGCGTCTGAGGGAAACTGCAGGACTTGACAGTGATCCTTGCACCTGCTCATGAGACAAACCCAAACAGGGTTATTTGAGCTGTGTTTACAGCCAGACTTTAGGTTCTGGCAGGCAGCTGTCACAGTGTGGGCAGTGAACAGTCCTTGTGCCTAATTTAAAAATAATACATTTTTATTAGCATCCTAAGCAGTTGTATTTGTTATATTTTCCTTGGCGTAGGATATTGCATTATATAACCCCGCAGATGTACAAACGATGGAAAAGGTTTTTAAAAGTTTACTTTTTGCAGAATTGCACTTTCATCAGGAATATAATTGTTTGTAGTTTGTTTTTTCCCACTGTTTTGGGAATCTTCACAAGAACTAGTTTCTCACAGTGAGATTAGAATTGAAATTGCACCACCTCACGTTGCTCACGACTAAATGAGTCTTTGCTTTGTCACTTCCTCCAGTTAATGAAGTTCTTACAGTAAAATGTTTAACCAGGGAATAATAGATCTGACAACTGATTGTCAGATATGCTTGGGTGAATTGTTATTGAAAAAAAAAACAAAGGTAAAAAGACTCAGGATGCAAATATGGCAATGAAGTATGTCAACTCCAGCGTGCATTCACGCACTGCACATGCGATGCAGGCTGTTCTGTGAGCCCTTCACAGTCATATATGTGTGAATGAAAAGGGAACTCTGCCTTGTCAAGGAAGTAAGAGGCAGGAGATAGATACATCATTGAGCCATCCTAAAAATGGAAACACGAGAGAGGATGAGAGTGCAGAGAACCACGGGGCATAAAAGACACAGTTGAGGGAAGTAGGCTGCTGCATGTCAATCAAAAAGCTGAGAAACAAGGAGCGGAGGAGTCTTAGAGCTGTGATGCAGGGAGGTGTTGCGAGAGGAGAGAAAAGAGAGACAAGAATGAAAAGCTTTGTGAAACTCTGCCATGGAAACGGTGAACGACACGCGTGCACACATACACACACACACACACACACATATGCAGGCAGACACAAAAGCACATTCAGTCCAGAGCTATTAATGTTATATAGCATCACAGCGACCATAAATTAATCACAGAGTCCCTCTCACAACAGAAGCTGTTGTTTGGGGAGCCGGACAGACTGTTGGAAACTCAGCCAGGAAGAAGAAGTGTTTATAGAGTGACCAGTTGGTGTGTTATTTTTTATCCTTGTCATCCATCTTTGAAATAATACTCCCTGTTCTTTTACTTTCCTTAAAAACACTGCCACAATCATTGTAATGTTACCTATATTTAATCCACTTAAAAAATCCAGTTGTCATGTTTTTGCCCACAGCCCACTTTGGACCATTTCTACGGAGTGCACAGCTTCAGCAATGTATGAAATAATTATGTCGCTGCTTTGTGTGTCAGTCTGGTGTATATAACAGAGACCAAGTTTGGGTCGTGATAACGGTCTCAAGGCTTTCCCGAGATGTCTGCGCCCGATGTCGGCAGATTCTCAGCCTGGTGGTGAAGAGTTATAATTACTCCCAGCTTGTGTTCTTGTGGGTGTCGGGAATCAGACTGCAAATACTGATCAGTGTGAGTGGGTTTCCTGTAAACTTCAATTTTCAAGCTACCCCCTACTTAATATGGCACAGGCCAAGACGGAAAGAGTATTGTTTACAGTAGTTTTTACGTCTTGAACTTGACACCAGATTGGTGGGATCATGTCCAGACTCCAGGCAACAAAAGCACTTTGGTTAAGGAAAGGGAAATATCCTGATATTGATTAAAATCAATTAAAAGGTAATACATTTCCCGCCACTTGACAACTTAACTGCTAATTTCTCCTCTGCTCTGATTGCTAACAGCTGTCTGCTCTGATCCCAACACATTCTCCCTCTGACCTCGTCACATACCGACGTTTGGTCATGGACCTTCCACGTCCAGATACAATGTGAAAGGTACCCTGGCTGCACTGGTTGTTGACATTCTGGGACGCCGTGTCAAGTTCATGCCTGTTTTTTCAAAATACACTTCCGTTTTCACCGCTTACATACTGTCTCTTTCAAAATAAACGCACTACGGCAGTACAACAACGCAAATTGACCCTTTTTCTGCCAACAACTAACGCACATGGTTGTGTTCAGGCAACAAAAGCACGTGGTTGAATCTTATGGGACATGAACACCGCCCTCCCAGGTGAAGGTCGGTCTTTGTTGGACCCATCCACCACCCCTCCCACCTGCCCACCTTGCGCTTTTTGTTCCTGTCCCACTGCGTTTCCCCCTGATGCCACCAAGCGCCGTTAAACTATAACGGTGACTGTATAACGCCGACGTTAAAGGACAGCTTTTTTCGTCAGTGTCTGACAAGTCACTGCCCATGCACCGGATTTTGACGACTTCGGAGTGAGACCAGGTTGCTGATCCACTGACTCTCTCTGCTTGGCCGACACACACTCGCTACACCTGGAGCTACTCTTTCAGACAAAACTGACACATGAGGTAGTGAAGTTGATTGTAGTGGTAATAGTAAACACATATTTTTATTGATGGTTATTGGTTAGAATTCTATGAACTTTGACTGCCAATCAAAGTCAATCAGGTTCTGTGGCCAATAGTATTTTTATAAAGCAGTTACGGCATGTCTTTCTGTTGTTACCGTTCTTCGTCTGCCAAAATGGCAGATGGCCCGACAATTTAACACGCCACTGCCAAGAATTTTGTCGCCTTTGGAGGGTGCTAATTTCAGATCCTGAACATGTGCATTAAAACCAATAGTAAAGTGAAGTCAAACCGTCAAGCTCCCTTTTCCTCTTCCTTCATATCAATATCTGCAACAGCGGGAGCCAGCAGTAAACTCTTGGCTTGTTTTTGTAGGTTGGAAACCATCTTGTACTTGTGGTGGCTGGTGATGATCAACGTTGGATAGGGTCACACACTTCATAAATGCTGGTGCAACCAAATTTAAAGTCCAAACCTGACCACTGAGATGAGTTTTTATTTATTTATTTTTTGCTTTATTATACCCCTTACTGACTGTTAGCTTGCAAAGCTAATGCAGCACATTGGCTACACTGTCTTTCACTCTGGGTTAGCATATTTACTTGCAACACATGACATCCAAGTGTACAGATAATTGGCACAGTCAGACAGAGAAAGAGCAAATTTCTTACTGTACGTTCAAACTAACAATGACCAGAGCTTCCAAATTTTCAATGAGAGCCCGGCGACTTGGGCGACTTGGGCGACTTGGGCAACCTGGTCGTTAGCCACGCGTCTTGGGCGACTGGAGCGGGTCCGAAGGGGAGTTAAAACTGGTTTTACTTTATGGTAATGAGCTCTGACGCAGTCCCAGAGAACGGGTCCCAGAGAACAAGCCGTGTAAGAAGCTGATTACTTGCGTTCGCGCCCACTCAGTCCTTTATAATATGTCGCTGTTCGGTTACAGAGACCAAAATAAAAAGAATGGGGCTTGGGACCGCGTCGCGGAGGTAGTTGGTAGGTCTAGTTTGCCGCTCCTTTAATTGACAAGCACGATCGAACGTTCAATGATTCACGTGATGAGCGACTAGAGCGGCCAAAGCTGCCACAAATATTTTCAACAGTCGTGCTTCTTGGGCATCCGTGAGAGACTTTGCCTCTTTGGAAGCCTCTGGTTTGAACGTACAGTTAGAGTGTCCCTAATAAATATTTTCATATCTTTGTTTTAGCATCTTTTAGCTCATTGTTTTGGTTTGTTTTGGTTTCATGTCCTGCAACCAGACCGTTTCGGTTTGCTCTCACTGCTCTTATCAACCTCCTTTCCAGCAGCAGGCACCGGTTTCCACAATGGTGAACATGGTAGAGCATTTAGCAACTAAAACACCAGATGCTTCCCTTAGAGGTTAATGGAGACCAAACAAGAGCTTACATTTACCAGGGGGCCAAAACCATGACTCTGAATAAATGTTAATGTTGCTCCATGTGCACTAGATGTGTAAATAGGTAACTCCTCGCTAACATGCTAACACATATCAATTTTGTAAGGCTGTCTCTCTGGGTAAACGGAAATAGTACGTTCCTAAATGCTCAAACACAAAAATGTCTAATTTTATCTAACGTCTAAGATTAGGTGTGAAAGGGAATATGTGTCAAATTCAGAAGGCTGGTTTGAGTTTGTTAGCTGAGGTTAAAAGGAGATGAGACTGCTTGGTTCATATTCTCTGTGTTATCTTCTATTGTATTAGCATTTTGGCTGGATGGTGTGAGGAGAGGAGAGGAGAGGAGAGGCGAGGAGAGGAGAGGAGAGGAGAGGAGAGGAGAGGAGAGGAGAGGAGAGGAGAGGAGAGGAGACTCAGTCTACTACAACAGCACTTTAGGAGTACACTGCGTTCCTGGCCCACTTCCCATGCAGCTTGACAAGTCCAAAGAGTGGACAGGTGGTGTGGGGATGGTGCTGGAATGGTATTATGAGATGATGCCCAGTGGCCATGTGGCATCGCCCGCTCTTCGTATGGAACGAGAAGAGTCTGCGTGCCCACAGTGACCACAGCTATGAGTCACTGGCACTGCCACTTCCTGCCAAAGTGGATCAGAATGAGTGGGGCTTTGGGTCAGGGCAAGGCTAGAACATTTGATGACAAGATTCATGGCTGGGGACAGCCTTTCAGTGTAACACGAGGCTCCCAGCTAGCAGCCAAGCGAAGATCAGACCAGTTGTAACCCACAGAATGAGACAGCTCCAATCACAACAGAATTGACGCAGCTCAAGATAACATTCCTCCGAGCCAAAACACTTCGGGAGATGAAAGTGAAAATGTATCAGTTGAAGCTAAATGAATTGTAGCATCTTTGAAATGAAGGGGGAAAGGGCTTAAATTCAAGTGCATCAACTTGTTGACATGACTTGACTTATAAATAAGAGTGTGTCTCTGAGTGTGTTGTAATGCATGGGATCATGGATGGATTAATGAACAGGCCTGAAGTGTCAGGGCCCTTCCTTGGCTTTCATCTGCAAAATGTCACTCAAATCAACACATGCTGAACAGGAAGAGACAAAAAAGCCACAAAGACAGAAAACAACTACAAAGAGATACAAAGAGAGACGACTATGAAACATATAGTCACATATCGACGTTTGGTCGTGTCCTTCCACATCCAGATACGAGGTGCAAGGTACCCTGGGTGCGTTGGTTGTTGACGTTCTGGGACACCGTGTCAAGTTCTGCCTGTTACATGCACTGACTTCTTTCAAAATACACTTTCATTCTGACAGGAAATGTACCGTTTACATACAGTCTCTTTCAAAATAAAAGCGCTACCTCGGTACAACACTGTGAATTGACGTTTTTTGTCCTTTAACAACAAATGTACATGGTTGGGTTTACGCAACAAAAGCATGTGGTTAGGTTTAGGAAAAAAGAATAGGGTTTGGGACACAAACACCGCTCTCCCGGGTGAAGGTTGGTGTTTGTTGGACCCATGCACCATAACTCCCACCCACCCTACTCGGACTTCTGCTGCCTTAACTTTTGTTCTTGTCCTGCCTGATTCCCCCTGACGCTAGCCTGGAAATCCAGACCCAAATCTAGACAGATTTAGGGTCTGGCTATGAGTAATGCAAATGGCCCAACTCGAGGGGCGGCACCAAGCATGCATTTGAAAATATCACTGCACGCAATTGGATAACACTACGACCAATCAGAACAATACACGGGGTGACGTATATGCTTAGCTACCAGCGGAGCTAACTGGTAGATTAGACTCTTGCCGTATCCGGTCAGCAAAACAGCAAAAACGTCCTTCTTGCAAAGGAAAGATTCGAGCGCCGTCTTCTGTTCCTCTTTTAGAGAAAAAGCCAAGTCTAACTCGTTCATTGTAGCGGCCAAAGCCATTTCAAACAACTGGCGTTCATCCGTAGCTATCTTGCAATGTTTACTGACTGATTCTGGACTTGGTCATCGCAGCGCTGTTGTCATCTGTTTAGCTCGCCTCTGGCCCACCTATATCAGATACACCGATGTGATTGGTGCAGCTCGGCTACAAGGGCATGGATAATGAGCATCATTACTGATTGCCAGAGTGACTCGCTGAGCAAATTCAAATTGTGCTCTCGTGAGAACTCTGGATTTCCAGGGTACCCTGACGCCACCGGGTGCCCTTAAACTATGACAGCGACTGGCCGCATGTCATGCCAATGTTAAAGGACAGCTTTTTTTGTGTGTGTCTGATGCTGCAAGTCACTGCCAAAGCATCAGATTTGGACAACTTCATAATGAGACCGATTGCATAATGACCACAAAGAGATGCAAAGCAACTACAAAGAGAAGCAAAACGTCTACCAAAGGACACCACAGAGACACAAAACCCAATAGAGATGCCTAATGACTACAAAAAGATTCAAAACAATAAAACGAGGCTACACAACCATGAAGTCTGTGTCTTGCTGTGATACAGGAGCGGTGGTGGTGCCTTCTGCATGTCTGTGCCCAGGGGCCTATTGTCTCATAAGCCACCCATGCATGGAATCATCTTGTTTTGGCTAATAGCATCTCGGGGTAAAATGCAACTTTCCCAGGAATACATTCAGACTACAGCTGATGCAAAACAGCAAGAGGTTGGTAGAGCAACTGATCCAAGACTAATTGGAAAGGCAATGACAATTGTTTGACAATTGCAAGTTAAATGAGAGACGCTCTCTTTTTAGTCGGTTCTAATTTTGTGCGCGTAAACAAACAAGTTAAAAATAGAAACCCCCGACACGGGCCAAGTAAAACCTTCTATGAAAGCATAAAAGGGTTAGTTGTAATCCTGTGGATTAATGGATTTGACAAGGGCATGTGCCCAGTGTAAGTAATAGAGGCCAGATTACATGTAGATAAGGCTGTGGCAGGGGGATCTGCAGGGGCTCAGGGGCTCAACCTTCTCACCAACAAAAATACATGTGTCAGCCAAATTTGCAGTGTTCGAGAGGGAGAGATGTCATAGCTTTTCTGCAGGATGTGCTTTGATTGCGACTACCAGAATTTAAAGTAAAAGTACATCAAGGTAACTGTGTGTTTTTTGTTTTTGTTTTGATTAAAAGATTTTGTAACACCAGCATGGATAGCGTCACACTCCAAAGCGACTAGATTAACCGCAGCGGTCAAATTCACAGCAAAAGTTGAGCGGATTTTCAGCGCTGAAATCACAAAGAGTGATATATTGACAGATGGGAGAGCTGAAATCTTTTTCTACATGTGAACCAAGAGAGATTGGGACAAGTAGGACTCAGTGGTGCCTTTATTCAGTTCATTCAGACAACCGGAGTGGACGCGAGGTTTAGCTCTGGGTAAATCTGGCCTAGATTAAAGAGGTCTGTCAACTCTTCCTCAAATGAAGCACTGGATAATCATATTATGCATCATATGGGCTTCCAGTATTCACAGTGACATCATGCTAAGCTGGTACAATAGTGGCATGTGCCAGCAGCCTGTGGCCAAAGCAGTACACACACACACACACACTCATCCTTGCCGTGTCAAAGTTTGGACAAAGTGTACACACAGAGAAAAAGAGCAGCTTTTCATGCCAGCAGCGGCTTTAATTGAGGGATCCATGTTCAAAGAAGGGAAATGGACTCACTGTGGCGAGCTCATCAAACTTTCCAAACAGCTCGTTTAGCAGTTTAACCAGTTCCTGGGCTGTGCACTGGGAGGCCAGACTGGTGAAACCGACGATATCTGCAAACAGGATGCTGTGACAGAAAGAGAAAAAGAAGCATTTCAGTCATTGCAGGTTATTTATAGCAGCATGTATGAAGCAGGAAAAAAAAGATTACTGGGTGCCTGATCAGATCAGCTCTCAGGAATTTGTTTTAAATGACATTTAGGACGACTGAGCCAAAGTCAACTTAAACATTTTCTTTGCATAATGCTTTTACAGTAAACTAATCAAACATTCAAATTTAATGCCTTGCAGCAGCAAAAAAAGAAAGAAAAAGAGAGAGTGTGCTCCGTTCTCTGACTGGCAGCGCAGTCAAGCAGAGAGACTCAAAATAGAAGCGAGTGCATTCTCATGGGGATCAAGGTGGAAACATGTCCTGTTAGGAGCTGGTGAGGAGCCATTCTAGGATATATTGCAACCATCAAGACCCTGTCACCCTCTCTCCAGGTCAACTTGTATTCCCTTTTTGACAGTTGGTACACAGGACTGAGAGCGAGGTTTAAAGTTGAACTGAAATAAAAATACTTCAGCACATATATCAGCCGTGTTTGTGTTGACTTGTGTTTTGATGTGGTCAGAATTTCAATCACCAAAAAAGAAGAAATGTTCGGATTAATCTACTTTTCTGCTGTGATAGCACCTCCTACGTTAATGTTCTCCAGGTGGCGTGAATATTTGGACTGAAGATGTTGGTGCTGCAATGCAATTGTTCCAATATCTGTGTAGGTGGGAACTGAAAATAAATCACAATATCACTACGACTCCAACAGCCACATAAGCAGTTAACCAGCTGGCTAGTGTTGGTAACCGGCTCTTTTTGCTGCGAGTGCTCCGTATGTTACCCAGTGTCATCATTCAAATCAGCAGTGTAAATATAGACAGTGCCGGCGGTGTGGTTGCACTGGGACCCATGAGGTGGGGGCCCATAGAGAGAGGGACCCTCCAACAATGCGTTGGGTGGAGAATGGGTCGTTATGAGTGACTGCCACCTTGAAATATGCCTGTGTTCAAAGAACTCTCATCTCCGTCATGTTTATTTTTTCTTTATTTGTAAAACACTTGATAGCATCTATAACAAAAATATATGACAAAATAATAATTCATTCTTTATTTCAGACCCAGGGGGATCCATATCACAATAAAAAACACAGTAAAATATGCTTATTCTATAACTATAAATCAACTTTTCTATGAGTCAAATAATCTATAACTATAAATCAACTATTAAAATTGTTAAATTCAATTAATAATTTCTTAACTTATTATTTTCTTTGGTATTTTTTGTGATGTACAGATCTGCAATGATGATCACTGAGTAATATATATGTTCATGTTATCCAATGTCAAGTCTCTGACCATGTGACGAGATAATATGTGCACAATAGCATGCATTAGGGCCAATTGTAAGATAAGATAAGATAAGATAAGATAAGATAAGATAAGATAAGATAAGATACACCTTTATTGATCCCACAATTGAGAAATTCCAGTGTTACAGCAGTCAAGGAGAAAGATAAAAAATTTCAAAATTTAAACTTAAAAATTTTTTTTTTTAAAAACTAGGCATGCAAAAATAAAGTACAAAAATACAACAAACGATGATAAATAATAATAATGATAATAATAATAATAATAATGATGAGAAGTGAATAAAAATGAGCAGTGGATTAAAGAGAGCACATCTAGTGCAAGTGATTGTATGTGCCAAAAACAGCAAACAGCTGTGGTGTTTATAAAGTGTCCATAGTGTCCATAAAGTGCCCATGGTAATTTCTGTTTCTATGGACAATGAGCAATGAAAGAGAGACAGCTGACCCTAGTGAGATCCCCTTCTTTATAAATCGCAGGGCGAACACAGCACTGAGTGTGAGAGCTGCTAACATAAACAAAAGCTAGCTCCTGTTAGAATCAGTGCTAATGTTAGCAAATTAGGCTTCCACTTTCAGCCAAATTTGCTAGATTCCACTTGTCGAGTGAAATACAACCTTAACAGCACGATGGGTCGCATGTATTAAAGGAGCAGTATGTAATTCTGGAGAAAGACAGCTGACTGTTGAGTCTCACTCCAGATCTCATATACCAACTCTTTAGGCTAGTGGTTTGGCTACTTGACGACCTGGAAATGAATCTTTCTGCAGAACTTCACTTTAAAATTACCAACGGTAAATAATCAGCACTATTTAGCCTTGTTAAAAGGCCAAAAATTGTCTTGTATCAATCAGACTACAAGGCATCCTAATATGTCACAGAGACTAAGGAATAATGTTCATATAACATACTGATCTCACCGACAACAATAGTACAGCCAGAATATTCGCATTTAAAAAAATTTTTTACGGCCCGCAAATCATGTTCATGTTTTGAATTTGTGTTTTGGCCTGTTGCGCCACCCACCGCCGTCTACCAGTCACGCAGTCAGTAGAGTCTCAGCATCAGTTACAGTTACGACTGAGCTACAATGGCTGACAGTGCGACTAAACCCAAACGACCTCGTTCTGATTCCCAAAAACAGCAAGACAAAACTCGAGGCAAAGCGAGGGTCTATATAGGAGATGCTTTTGAACGGTGGAGACGGTTGAAAGCGGAGAAGAATGTGAAATCGGAAGTCGAAGTGGCTACTCTTCTCCTCGACAGGTAAGCTTTAGCCAAAGTTGGCTAACTAGCATCATAGCTAGACGGGGATGGACATTTTGAATACTTTCAACTGTTATTCATTTTCGATCATACATTGTAGCCCATGTGCAGGTGGGTCATCGACCCGACTGTTTTTTTTGAGAAACAAACGTTAGCAGCACGGCAAGCAGCATTAGCAGTGTCCCGGTACATAGCATTAGCAGCCGGCTCCTCCTCAGCTGTATCCCGGCAGCAGCGTTAGCAGCAGAGAAGCCGGACTTGCTCGAATGGTCCGCTGGAAAACCGAAGATCAAGGACGCGGCGATGCAGCCCTGCCGCGGCAGCTGCCCGTGGGCAAACAAATCAGTCTCCAGTGTGCCGCTGTCCAGCAACCTCAAATCTGTAGGGGAGTGGGTTGAAGTATAATAACGGGTAATATGATGAGAATATATAGAAACAGGATGTATAGTCGGTAGCGGATTGAACGTGATATAATTTTGGAAGGACTTGGCCTGTTGTTTTGTTTCTTTTTTGGATTCTCGATAAACTTCGTTAACCTTTTTCCCGGCCTCATGTGAGCACTGTGGATCTTAAGAAAAGGAAACACGAGTCAATGAACTTTGGTACGTTGAAACAGCCACAAAAATGTCGCTAGAGGCCTGAAGCTTGGACACCGTTTCTGAAAATGTGTCCAAAATGGTTTTATCCTCTTCTGAAATGCAAAAGTGTACACAGTAGCAACAGTAACATTTTCGATTACATAAAAAGTGTGAGGAATTTAAGTGTCACCTTTAAACGTTGCTTTCCAAAGCTGTGTTCACACTATGGGCAACACTGCAACGGTGTGACCAGATACATTAACACCGTGCTTTGCAATCTATCACCCTGGGCTTGTGTGTCTGCAACTTGCGACAAAACACCTCGACTGAGCATCATCTAAAGTTTGTATGTGGTCAAAAAAATATCCATGCTTTTGATCACTGCTGAATTTCACCTCCCCAAGCTAGCATTGTGTCCGCTAACAATGCTAAATAAGGAGCACCACAGCTAGAAACAACATAGATTTGTTGATGTTTCACCTCGTCACTGCAGCGCTGAAAAAAGGTGAAGCCAGCTGAGCTCTTGATTTGTAGCACCTGTCAGCAGCGGCAAGGGTTAGGCATCAGTTTGTAGCTTCATGTCACCTGCCTCCACTGAAAATGACTTGTACCCTGTTGCTGTTTTGCTGGTAGATCTAACAGCATAAAGTTGGTAGAGGTTATTTTACATGTTTATATACCCTAACCTTTTTTCTGTGATTGCTGCTGATTACCTTCTTCATCATGTTTCATTATAACTTGACGATGGGCCCTGGAGGAAAGGTTACTTGTGTTGAAAACTTCTGCATATTAATAGGGTCCACCTGCCCCTGAGAAACGACTCATTATCAATCTGCATCAGAGCGGAGCGGAAACTTTTCCTGTGAAGGATTCGCCCTGAGTGCTGGTTGGCAACGGAGAGTGTGAAGGGACTTAGTCATCAAACTCTGACTGTCCCGTCCTGTCTGCGACTCTCGAAGTGACAGCAGACTGTTGCCTGCATGTGGGCTGGTGTGTTCACAGTGTGTCAGAGTGCTGGATCTCTAACTGGGAGCTGCTAAATGTCATTTTGTTGTCTCACAGATGTCACCGTAACGAGGGGAAATAGATTCAATTTGTGTGAATGTTTTAATTGGCAACCATCTGTGGCTGACAAATATTTGAAACGTTA
This sequence comes from Epinephelus moara, assembly GCF_006386435.1. NCBI lineage: Eukaryota > Metazoa > Chordata > Actinopteri > Perciformes > Serranidae > Epinephelus > Epinephelus moara. The sequence continues at coordinate 6,798,313 of NC_065526.1, read as the reverse complement.
AGTACTGTGCGAGTGCAAACACTTAAATTCAGTGAAACTCTGAAAAGAACTTGAAGTGATGCTACGATGCGTTTCACATCAGCGAACAAAGCAGTGTGCAGATGCAGTCGAAGCTGCTTTAATGTGTGCGGTGAAATTACCCAACAACAGAGCAAAAAGCTGGATGAACGCCAAATTGATTTTGATGCCCAGTTATTTAATTCCTCAAACTATCACAACAAATTCTGTTTCATGTCTGCTCTGGATTTCGGGCCAAAACAATTTCTGGTCTTGAAAAAGCCATCTTAAAAGTTAATCTGTGATTATAAATTTCACCCATATGCCTCATAGCCTTCTGTCATTCTCCTCAAGTAACCCAAATGTAGACTCAGACAAGCTGATTGTAAAATTAATCATCATTTCACAGCCCCACCTGTGGTAATCATCCCAAAGCCAGCTGGAAATCCAACCATCTTTTCACAGGAAAACTATTTTCTGTGGCAGCTGTGTGAAGAGAGGAAGCCTGCAAACTACACTATGAAATCATGTTGTTATATTTGGAGTCGATCATCACTCATTCATCTTCTCTGTATCTTTACATAGACTGCTGGCTATTATAAGAGCACAGGGTGGAGGACTAATTTTGCTTGCGAGGAACAATGCTAATTATTTTCAGAGCTCTGTTTTTAAAAATAGCACAGTAGCACTACAGCGTCTGCCCGGAGAAGCTTATAGTGCATCTTTCTCTGATATTACACAGGCGAGATCGTCGCCCTCCACACACACATATTTTAGGATGATCCCTAGCGCGCTGGCTGACAGACTCCTTTGAAGCGACACATGTCTCAGTTCACGATATCTGTATAGCTACTTGACACGTAGAGGCATTTCTGCAATTCTCATGATGACTGCCTGCCTCAAATTCAAGCGCTGTTTTGTCGGACAGTATTGTATAAATTGTCTCTCCACATCGTTTAATGCTTTAATGCACACATCCCTTAAAAAGAGAAAACACACACTGGAATCATGGCCCTCATTTTGCCCTCAATAAGCACCCTAGGCAAGCTTCTCCTGGTGCCAGCCCCCGAAAAAATAATTCAATATTTTTTTGTATTTATTACAAACAAGAACACACATGAACAATTTAGCTAACAAATGATAATAATAAATAAACAATAAAAGAGTACAGTATGTGCAAATTTACAAATTGTCCCTTCTTTCTGCCTTTTTTTTTTTTGCACTTGTAACTTTTGTTTCCCCAGAGCCTCTTTCCACATTTATTCAAAGACAAGACACTAGTAGAGTAACAAGGAGCAGCGTGGATGGCAACTGTAAAATACCATATCGTAAATCTAAATTTAAGTATTTTAAACTGTATATATTTATAACATTTTAGGTCTACATGTAAAAGCCCAACTGGGGAGAAGAGCTGAAAATTAGCAATAGCTATAAACGCTCTGTGTAACACGTCAGTCTCATACTCTGTATTGGAACTATGTTAAACTGTATTGTCCCTATGAAATAAAATAAAATAAAATAAAATAAAATAAAATAAAATAAAATGAATTGAAATAAAATAAAGTAAAATGAAATAAAATTAAAAATAAAACAAAACAAAACAAAACAAAATAAAATAAAATAATACATCACCCTGGATGAATTTTACCTTTTATTTTCTCTTAGTGTGATGCTCACCACAAAGACATTCTACCATACCTATCATTTCTCCAGCATGTTCAAACTGGTGGGATCATCACTCACTGCAGAACACCCTAAGGTGAAGTGCATTTTGGATCATTTTTCTCTTATGTTCAATTTCTTTGAATTAAACTAACAATTAACTACCTACCAGTGAGTACTTTGGTTACATATATATGTCAGAGGCAGAAATTTTCATACAGGCAAGCAAAGTTTTGGATTATACTGGAAAGCAACCTGAGCAAAGTTGAACTGAGGCTACGTGTGGCTGTGCATGAAGCATAGACCAGCCGTGACCTGCTGCAGAGAGCATCCCATTGAGTGCATGGCCCCGATGTCTCGTGACCCCGTGTGAACTTCACTGCACTCGGTTATTTTTGGCTGTGTTTACCTCATTTAAACCACATGCACACCACTGTCTCCACTTTAATGTGAAGCACGCATGGCTCACAGGGCTGCTGTTCCGCTTAAAGTTCAGGTCAGATTTCTGTCCCTGGTTTACAGAGATATAGAAATCTGTCTGTAAATTGCAAAGTGCAGCATGAGTGTAAAGTTTTATGATCCTCATGTAATATGGGTCAAAAGGTGCAGGTGAATTAATAATAAGCCACAAATGTTAGTAACTGCATATTCAAAACTCATAAACATGTTTATGATTAAGTACCTTTCCGATATGAGCAACTTGTCCCGCTCAGCACATCTTAAAGGTTCATACTTTAAATAAAAGAACAAATACTTGGTAATTAGTAACCGTGTCCACGTGTGCCAAGACAGGCGAGCTAAATCATAATGACAAATATGGGTTTGGGGTGTGTGCTGAGCCTGCATTAATACCACAAGGCTTTTTTTGACATAGAAATTGCAGGTGAGTTACGAAGCATTTTCACTGAGTAATCCCACAACTCTTTCATGAGTTGGATCAGTGAGAAGCACAGGGATCACAGCCTGGGAGCAACTGTATCTGATTTTGAATGTCCTCCAGCAAAACTTTCAGAACAAACACTGCAGCACACTTGGCAACAGCTATCAGTTAGTCTAACCCCAGCCAGAGCCTACACCAAACGTACCATATTCACTACCCAAAGTCATCCCCAACTCATGTTTTTAGCTCAGAAAACTCCACGGCAGGCGAAGCACAACACATAAAATGATTAAGAGATGTAATACAAACATGATTTTTCCTGTGGTAACTGCAACTTCTCTAATAATATTGTCTAATTCGACCTCCCTCACACCCTCATCCATTATTTCCTCTCCAATGGCACATATTGGCGGGAAGTTATTCCCTTAATTATCTCCTCATTCCCTCTGTGGGAGGCATTACTGTAGCTATTTTGGCAGATGTGATTTCAATTTAATCACGTAGCGGAAGACACAAGACAGCTCAAGGGTTAACTCCGAATGGGCCCCTATGGAGCTACAGTATGTGGGCAGCGTATGTGCTGACGCTGGGCCAATAAAGGCGCTCGCACAGACGAGTATGCAAGATGCTTACAGCAGATTTTAGAAGAATGGACTGGAACTTCTTTGTGAGAGTGTGAGCATCTGCAAACTTTACAAAACTCTGTGACAATGATCCAAGTAGAGAGAATTACATAAGGGGTACAATTAAAGGACTTTGGGGGCTGTTATTGACATGAGTGACTAAGCCCTTAATAACAGTGACTTTAGGAAGAGGCGCTGGGCTAGGAGGCCCCTGAGCCCTTGGGCCTAACATAACCAAATGGTTTTAGGGTGCTTTCAGACCTAGAGTGGTCTCCTTTGGTCCGAATCAGGAACTCATTTTGTTCCAAAGTTGTATAATTGCCTAGAGTTGGTTCGTGTTCTCACGGCAGCATTTACAAGCAAACTACATAAAATGCCTTGCGTGAGAAAGCTGCTCTTGATTGGTCAGAATTTCCATGCGGGAAAGATCCAGGAAGTAAACCAAACGTTGAAGAAGAGTACACTTGCAAGATAAATGTGACACTTTCTAATGTCACAATGGAGGGACAGCTACGCAGGTTGATTTTAGCGCTGCTCATCGTGGACTATATTGCTGTCATTGTTCATTTTAGTCAAACCATACAGTTTGAAAACGAGGCGCGGCTCCAACTAGAAAACAATGTTTTGATGCATTGGATGTGCTGAATGTGCATATTAAGGCAGTACAGGAGGAGGCGCACATTAATAATCCTCCAGGACTGTAACATGCTCATGTTTAACCCAAACAATGTGTCATGTGACTGCAGTTGGTTCGGATCGAGGTCAGAAAACGTTCTCACCACAAATTAACCACCTCTTCAAGAAGGTCTTGTTACGGTTGTTTTGGTGTGCACCTGAGTGTGATTGCTGTGTTCACACCTGCCCAAATGAACCACATTTAGGGGGCAAACGAAACATGAAGAAACGTAGAGCTCAATATGTCTGCAACATAACGTAACATATCAAGGGTTTGCAGATACACATAATGCCACTATTTAGTTAGTAGTTTACTTAGTATGGCGTCATTGGTGGGAATTTATCTTAAACTAGTATTTTGTGTATATTTACTGTATGTATGGGTGTGGAATTAAATGTTATACAGACATGATGGAAATGCTTGTGAATTAAAAGACAAAGAGTGGTGAAGATACATGATGTATTAAAGCGGGTACTAAATTATTGAGTGATGATAAGTCTGAAAGGTCCTTGATTAATAGAGTGATGTGATATTTAACAGAGCATGCGGCTAATTTATCACTGCTTTCACATTATTATCATATAATTAATAAAAAAGCAATTTAATAGACGTGACTTGATAAATGAAAACACAATTCAGTATTAATTACTGATGGTATGAAAATGTCCTTTCTGTAAAGCAATCATTGTTGTTTGCAGCTCAAAAGCATTTTTAAATATATTTTAATCATCAGTTACTGTACTACCAGCCCTCAAGACAATGAAAGTCTATGTCGATACGGAGCAATAATATCTCACATTTCTTGTTAAATAAACTTCAGGTTTGTTATTTTGGAGCCATATTCTTTTTTTTTTTCGTGAGTGATTACTACAATATCCCCGTGGCTGGATTTTAATCAGATCAAATACTGCCCACAGTCTCAGAACATAATGAAGAAAACACAGAGTATATTGTGCACCACACTGTTTACTTTCTAATTACAGTCCACCCAAATCACATAAATCATGTCGGCATCCAGTCTAGATCACTCTCAAAGGGTGGCGCTATCTGAAGGAGTTCAAGGCACAAAAGCAATCAGCAGAGCTCCGCCGAGATGTGTCCATATTTAACCACCACGCGCACACACGGCGTTATGCAACAAGAATTTAGTCTCCATTGCATTTAATCCCCTGTAGCAACTTAATCCTGGGGCTAAGCAAACTCTCCTCCTCAAGCCTCCCTGCTGCTCTGATAACATAGAGGAAAGGAGGAGAGGAGATAAGAAAAGGAAATGTTGGAGCATGATAGAAGGAGATTTAAGAATACAGTAAGAAACGCAGATTAAAGCAGGTGATGAAAAGGAGAATTGGAAAAAAAATCTGACTTATAAATTGCAGAGAATGGAGCAGTGACTGTAATGCTTTTAAACACTGTGTTTACATGTTAGCGACAAAGGGTTAAAAGGTCAATCACAGCCAACTAAAGCTGCAGGAGTCAGGTAGAGCGCTAGATGTAACTGCAGACTGCAGATTTACACCAGTGGACTGTAACTATGTGCATTTACTCATGTGCTGTACTTATGTACAGCTCTGAGGTACTTGTACTCCACCCGCTACATTTATCTGACAGCTATATGTAACCGGGTGGTTATCTACAGTGTATATATTGCATTTCTCTTCTGTGTCCCTCAGTCTGTTTATGTTGCAGCAGGCATGGCGATTGCGGCAGGTGTGTGTCACGCCCCTTACCGGCACCTGTAGTGCAGCCGCATCATTGGCTGCCAATGCGGACCTGTTCATATACCCCCCGCTGTCGTTTAGTCGCCCTCTCTCCCCTGCTGAAGCGAGTGCTGGCCAGCGTGCAGCTCCGCCGAGCCGTGGTTTCCTGGCGTAGTATGTGCCGTGTGTTCGTTCTCCAGGTATGTGTAGCGCAGTCTCATGATGCTGTGAAGATGTTATAAGGTGCTATGTTGACAGTTCTCTGTTGTAGGTTGGCGTGTTGAGCCGAGGTGTGTGTGTGTGTCCCCTTCCGGTTAGCCGCCGCTGCCGCCGTTAGCTTCTAACAGCTTTGATTTGTGCAGGCTACAGCTGACCATGCAGGTAAACAGTGCCACAAGCCCAATGATTTTGTCTGCTAGTGCTTAAGTAGCTTATGTATTGGTTACTAACTCTGTGTCTCTTTTAAAGTTTGCCTGGCGTTAGGCTGTTGTTTTGCCCTGCCTTGCCTCTTACCTCCATAGTTTGTTCTTTTTTTGTTTTGCCTGGCTCACTTAGACAGCCGCTCTGCCTTCGTCGTTTAGACGCCCTTTTTTTAAAGTAGTGTACTGTAGTTCAAGACTGACCTCAGACCGTGACTCCTTAGTGGGGGGTGGGAAGTTAACACAGTGTTGAGGACCTGCTAAATTTATGCATGTAGCATGTTTATTTTTGTTTTTCTTTTGTTTTGATTTGAGTTTGCAGTTGTTTTGTATATAGATATTTTGTTTGGTTTCTTTTCTTTCTTTTTGTTTATTTGCGCAGTTGACCTCAAAAACAGCTAAAGTTGTTGACTCTCTCTTTCTAACTTAACTTTTGAGTCATTGGTACAGATTAATATTGTACCCTTTGGAAATAAAAAGAACTATATAACTGTTTTGTTTGTTTTTTTAAAAGAGAGAAATAACTTAATAAAGAAATTATTTTATTGTGAGTAATAAAACTTGTTAAACTTCTTACATCGTGCCTGTATTCATTTGTGTAACTTACCTGTGTATGGGTGATTTTTGGGAAACCCTCTGAGAAATGAAAGTGAAAAGTAGATTCTTTAGGTGCAAGTCCTAAGGTGGCGTTGTTGGTGCTAATTCTCCAGATCTGCCTCTCGCAGTTCAACTGGTATTGCCACATATAGTTACTCTGCAGATGAAGGTTCTACATGCAAACATCAGTTTAAAAGATATGATTTGTTGCTTTAGGTTAAACTACCCAATTGTATATGAAGTAGTAAAATCAGCTCCCTCTCGACTGGCTATGAAATTAAAATGGTAATGCATCCACAACCAGAAGGACCTCCACCAAGGCCAGATGTACTATCTTGCAATGTTAATGAAAGTGAAATATAATTCCTGTATGCAGCCTGTGATTTGCATCTGTTCCAAAATTTAGTAGGTTCTTCCAGCAAGTTTAATAAAAGATGGGCCAGCAGTTTTTTCGTAATCCTGCTGGCAAACAAACAAAAAAAGAGCCAAAAACACAACTCCTTGGCAGATGTGATTATAGTATAAATAATGATACAATAATAAAATAAATATTAACAAAAGACAGAAAGGTGAGATTCTGCTGCGTCATGAATACTTTTAGCTTTGATACATTTTGCTGATGACACTGTTCTTTATCATTTTAAATCCTGGACTTGAGATTGTAATGGTGTATTTTTACAGGGCGGTATTGCTACTTTTCTCATGCAGACAATCTGAAAACTCCTTCTCATCACTGCAGATTGTATAATAGCAGCCCACCAACAACCAAAGTAAATAAGCAATACAAAGATATCAAATGTGCTCAAACACTGAAGGGCATTCAGTATTTGGCATTCAAAAACGTCAAACAAAACTGATTGAGAGCTGGTTTGTTGGTTGGGAGGGAGGAGGAAAGATGATGTGATGATTGTTGTTTTGTTAGTTACTGTTAAGCTTCTGAAAAAGGAGCTACTGTAACTTCTCAAAGAAAGACGCTGGAGCAGAAAAATAGAAAATATCTATTCACTACCCTTTACAGGAAGAAACTATAAGAATAACATATAATTACAAGACATTTCCGAAGACGTATTTGTCAAACATCACAGTTAGCTGCTGAGATTCCATAGCCATCAATCTGTAGGAAAGTATTGACCTTAAGACAGAAAGCATCGCTCCCAAACAGTTGGAAGCTTGGCAACCATGCAGGACATTGCATAAGTGCCAGAGGAATCTCCTCCTCTCTAAGCATTGCTTAATCGGCCTTTCTCTTTCCCCCGGTAGGAACCCTGACTGCAAAAGCCTTGCTTCTCCTGGGGGCTGCCAAAATATGATGGCCAAGATATGATGGCCAGGAAGTTGGCATATGCACCACTGGCATATTAGCCTTAGCACAGCAAGAATATGACCACATTTAGTCATATGATGATCTGAAATAATTCCTCTATCATTGCTCCAAAAAATGTGCCGCCCATATTAAACACATGGAAAGCACAAGCTAATGTCTTTGGGTTTCAGTGTTATCAGGACTGATAATAAACAAGTGAGTCAGGGAATAACCCGTGATATTCAATGTGAGGAATTAAATATTTCACTTTTGCAGCCTGGGGCGGTGTTAATGTTTTAGGACACTGTTGGGTCAGATCACACTACACTGCGTAGCCCTCAGTGTTCTCTCCAAAGGACATGTTTAGTCAAGTTATTCCGTTCCTTTTAAGCATGCCCTATAATGCATTGAGACAGCGTTTATTTTATTATTTGAGCTTTGTCTCTCTCTCCAAGTGTCACGGTTAAAAGTGGTATTAGTTAAGTCAATTCAAGAGGGCTTTAAATACCACTGGGAATGGTCTGCAGTTGTATTGTGTTAATGTGAAGATCCTACCTGACATTGTCATGACGCTGGATGTAGATTTTGTGAAAGATCCTTTCTGGGGGCTTCAGGAAATCCTCTTTCATCTCCATAGCTACGTTCCTGGGCAACAGACTCATTAACAGGCGCTCCTGTGTGTGTGTGTGTGTGTGTGTGTGTGTGTGTGTGTGTGTGTGTGTGTGTATGAAAGAGAAAGAGGCAGAGAGAGAGAAGAGATAAAGTAAGTTTAATATAAATTTATAGAGTCAAACACAGCAAAGTTATCATAGGACAAAGTGTTAGTAGCGATAAGAAATGTGCGAGACATAAAGGCATGAAATCTAACAGAAATGAATAATGTGTCGAAATGACTCACGGCACAGGAGAGAGGGAGGGAGGGGGGAAAAAATAAGGACAAAAAAACAAGCACACATCTAATTTTACCCATACTTTCAGCAGCGTACAGGTGCCTGTACCTGTTTCTCGTTCTCGTCCTCCATGCGGAGTCTCTCTTCAATGCAGTTGCGAGCCTGGAGGAAGGCCTTCCTCTGGGCTCGTTCTGTCAGGATGCGCACAAACAGCCCTGACAGGTTGACACTGGTGAACAGCACTGTGTTGGCAACCAACTGCAAACAGAGGAAGAAAATGAGCATGAAACACACTCTTTTAATTCTTTATTACAGTTGTTAAAGACAAATACAGTATTGGGAAATCCTTAGTAGGTGATGTGAATGTGTTTGATTCATTCTTATGTATTTTTTTTATCTGTTTCATCTTTTATATACATGTGCTTCAGAATGATGACTGAAAAGTTCATTTGAATTTTCATATATGTATAATCAGAGTTTACATATGGAATCTAATTGATATTTTATGTCTATATGTCTGGTGCACAGTGCATTCTTTAAGCAGAATTTATACTTGTGCATCAGCTCTACGCCGTAGCCTAGGCTGTTGTAAGCGTTTATACTTGTGCAGTGGTGTGTCTGCTGCAGTTACACCTCTAAAACACTAGCTGGCAGCTGGGTTTCTGTGAAGTGCTGTGAAATTTAAATCACACCCAAAAAGGCACTTAAACATGGCTTCAACACAAGTACACAAATACAACATGCTAATGTTTTTAGCACAAGCCTATGGCATTTTACATTGTATGAATTAGCTTAGCAGCTTGCAGACTTTTCCTCCACTGATATGAAACCAAGGACAACAGCAACATTTAACAAAGGTTACATTACAAAATTCGGCTCTGTTACAACTCACAAGGTTCACTGACAAAACAACCGTCAACACGTTTTCCAAACAAATACAACATGCTAACATTATTAGCACAAGCCTATGGCATTTTACATTGTATTAATTAGCCTGGCAATGAGTGGCGATTTCCACTGCTCATATGAAGCCAAGATAAATCACACACAAAACTTAAAATGTTGTTTTTGTGGAGGCTTTATTGTCTTATCTGTGAAATTAAAGTAAATAAAAAGCTTAATTTCCACTGAGGGAAATGGTTTCAGCTTACAAAAATAGTCAGAAGGTCTGCTTTGCCTTGACTTGTTGCTACATTTCTGGGGAGGTGCACGTCAGGCTTTCGTTGAGGCAGAGCGTATGCTGTAGGTACGGCATCGATCCAACGCAGAAGTATAAATCCTGCATTATGAGTATGTGAAAGTGTGTTCCTAATTTTCCTCAATCCTGGGTTAAGGTTCCCCAAATGGGCTGTTGAGAGGAATTAAATCAGTCTTCTCAATTCATTGACTTGTGTATATTTTTAGCTGTTTTATTTTATATTTCTCGATATTTATATTTATTTTAAATGCCATTATTATCAACTCCACATATAATCTTTAAATGCATTTTCAAAATTTTTGATTTGGTCTTAGATTTGTGATTTACTGTGTTTTAGCATTTTTATTTCTTTTCCCACTGTGTGTTTCTGTTGACAGGGATAAATAAAGTTGTATTGAACTGAATTAAATTGAATAAATTCACTCTAATCTATCCCATTATTAACTATTAGATTTAGAATATACACTGTATGTAACGTCCTCCTGCATGCGAGATGAATGACAGGGTGGTGGGGCCCAATATTTCTCTATTTTGGGGTGTGTGACATTAAAGTGTGTGAGAATCTGTGCTCTGGTTCATCCATCACAGCAGATACACAGCAGCATGACTGCTTCAACCTTGTAGCAGGACACAAAGAAAACAGTTTTTCTTTCTACTTGACTGAGGTCGGCTGGCTATGACTTTGTACACAAACCAAACAAGGTCCCATATCCACCTCTAGAGTGAACACAAGCAAGCTGTTACCCTAGGCAGCAATTATGTATTCATAAGAATAAAGGAAGTTATTCTCCTCATATCTTGGGTCATTCATCATAAGTGTTTTGTGCAGCTGGAGTCAATGATGGAGCACATTTGACCTCAGGAAAACCTATAACAAACACCTATGGGCTAAACTAAAAATATAGCGTAATTTTCTGGAGGATTTCTGTTTCAGCGAACATCATAAAAACACTGTTAAACCTTCATATGACACACACACTACAGCAAATTTAACAGACTTCTATTGCCACAGACAGGCATGTTTCCCAGTCCAATGAATAATGGATTGCCTTGAAAAGACTGTTTTTGGCAGCAGCAGTCTGTCTTTGTGCTTGGCAGCAGCGCTGGCAAGCGTCAACATGTTCGAATGATGCTCAAGTTACTTTACAGCCTCGAGTAAGTAAACGTGGACATCTGAGGTGAGTGGTGTAAAACATTCCTTTGCTTATCTGTGGTGATAACCCCAATTTGCCTTCATGTGGCAGTAACTGACCTTACTGCAATACGCTCACTCGTGCAGATATCTTGCATCACTGTCAGTAAGACAGCTCCATACATGCTCATGCAGTGAGGAAACTACAACCTTTACACTGGCTTTTATTATGAACATCATTATTTGTGAGTGATCCTTTTATACACTAGGGCTTTCATTTAAAAGGATACTTTGCTCATTTTCAACCAGCTTTGTATTATAACAATGTGGGTAGTATGTGTTAATGAACTGTGGTTAACTTCCCACTGTCTTACCAGTGCCCAGATCTCCTTGCTCATATCCCAGTTTAAGATTTCGCTGGCTCTAGGACTGCTGCTCAAACTACAGATTGTACTTCTGCATTTTCATGTGCCCACCGCCACCAGACACAAGAGTAAAGTTATAGAAGCAGCTAGAGAGAGAGAGAGAGAGAGAGAGAGAGAGAGAGAGCTACCCCTCTGTCTCCCTCTTTTTCTTTGAAATGCAGACCAAACTCAGATCAAACAGTGAAACTAAGCAGTGCTGATCAAATATAACCCAAGATTCTTTTACTGTATTGCTTATTTCTCACCTGAAATGGCTTCAGAAATATATTTTAGTGCACTGTTTGGCTGTAACAGGAGAATTTGTGGACAAAATGTTTCTTGTATTGTAAAAACAGAGGCTGAAAATACTGAGATCAAACTGGGCTGATCAAATATGACACCAGATTCTGTTACTGCGCTGCCTATTTCTATATTGCCTCAGACACATATTTTAGCTTATCATTTAGCTGTAATTCCAGATTGTTTAGGCCCGTTTCCACTGAAGAAGTTCCTGGTACTATTTGGGGGGCAGGAACTACTACAGGAACGTCCTCTCGCTCGGCCCTCTCAACTGCTGTGTCTCCACTGAGAGAACGGAGTAGGAGGAAGGTTCCTGTAAAGTTACCGGGCTCTGTATGTGACATAATCGTTGCGCGACCATTTTGATCGGGGCGACGTAGGGGCGTAGGGATGCCGTTAGCCGTTAGCGGTGTCTGTAATAACTCCGGCCACGGTCCGTGAAAAAAATATTTTTTCCAGCGGATGTCTTAGTCACAACATGACTGAGCTAACTGGAGTAGTTTCATGTCGTATCCGACAACGGGAGGCTTTTAACAGATGACGTCCTGATGTTAGCTTTGCTGCTGCTGTTAGCTGTCCCTGTCAGCTGCAGCCACTGATGCTTTCTAGACATCGTGATTTCCCAAAACTGAATAAATACCACACATAGCAACACAAAACTGCTTTGCTAGCTCAATCATGTTGTAACTAAGATATCCGCTGGAAAAAATATTTTTTTCACGGACCGTGACCGGAGTTATTACAGACACCGCTAACAGCTAACGGTTAGCCCAGCTAAAAACGTCACATCCCGCCTTCAGTAGGCTATATCCAATCAGCACCAAGTAATCCCCAAGCCCCAGGCAGGAGTTTATCAGGGCCGTTCTGAGTACCTACTCCGAGGCAGGGACTTGTTTAGCCCCTGTAAAAGTTCCGGAACTCTGTCCTTCGGGGGTGGTTCCTGCAGTGGAGACACGCACCAACGGCCCCAGCCCCGTAAAATGACCCCGAAGTTCCTGCGGTGGAAACGGGCCTTTTGTTACCAGATGGCCACCATACTGTTTTCTGTTTCCTACAGGGGAAGCGTTTATTGGTCCGGCGTGGCACAGTGCATTCTGGAAGTTGTAGGTTTTCTACCTCTTGAGCAAAAGCAAATGCCACAGCTCTTTTCCTCTGTTTCCTTTGGTCATATCGCACCAATGTGCTTTACAGACAGCACAGTTTTATGAAAAGACCATCTTTCCAGCTGTGAAATATTTCTTTAATATGCATGTTATCATTGTTGTGCTTAACGTTAATGGACAGTGAAATAAAAGACAAACTCCCTGGGACTGGTTGCGTTGTTTATAGCAGTCATTAAGCTGTGGATGTACTTTGGATTGGCATTCATTATAATAGTTGTTCAGGGTTGTTGGCATCTGTTTGTCCAATCCAAGCTTTAACTAAAAGAGCGAGGCTGTAAACTCTGTGGTGTATCAATAAAATATGGCACTGACAAGAATAGAGTCTATATTTTTGACGTACACAATTTAAAACATGTTCAGTCGAGGACAGCAAGACTCAGAGCTGAAGAGCAGGGAACTAGCAATACCCTATTTTTCAAGTTATATTCCACACTTGCTTCAGTAATAAGATATTTTCAGGTAGACTGAGCCATGAAAGCAGACAGTACTGTGGGCTGAGTGCCTGAGACCCAGGTGGGTGGTTGGTGCAAGCCTGGGCCACGCAGGGTCATGCCACACAGCTCATCTCTAAGCTTAATGGATTAGCTATCTCTGGTAGTACAGCTAACACTGTCCTTCACATGGCCATGCAGGTATCTCATAGCCTACATACAGGAAAACAATCTCCTCTGCGAACGCGCTGTCATCATCCGAGGGCGTGATGAACTGATCAAAATCTCAATTTCGCCTCCAAGAAATGCACAATCTTCATGTCATATGCTGCACAGCAGAGGCAGAAATATTCCACTACCCCTGGAGGGTTTGACTGATGTGAAATATCTTCTTTCCTCACACCTGATGACAGTCAGAAATGTGAGTGTGTATGTTTCATTGTGATAGAGAAAGGTACAAAGATATAAATGCGCAGAGAGCGCTGTACCAATTTCTATTTCGGCTTGGAAATGACATGAATGACTTTGCCCTCTTTTCCATAACTGAAGCATATAGTGTGGTGAAAGTGTAGTGTGTGTGTGCGTGTGTATCTGAGTGTGTGTGCCCCTCTGTTTGCCCTACTTCTAGTGCTAGCAGGATGTCACTCTGGTTCTTCATTCCCAGCCAGCTCTTCTGGGCCTGAATCACATCCCCAGGGAAACAGTGGTGAGCATGCAGACTGCTTTGCTCATTCATTTTTTTCCTCCTCTTTGTTTGTTTTGTTTTTAAGGGCCCACAGGTATGCACATGGGCGTAGATTTCATGGGGGATGCAGGGGACACATCCCACTCAATATTCAGAACATGTGCATCTGTCACCCCCAAATAAAAACATGAAAGCAGTGACAGAATTAAAGATATTTCATCCACAAATTGGTGCAGAAAAAGGGACTGATGCTTACAATTTTGTGGGGGACAGGGACCCCAGACCACCGGTTCAGCTCACGTAACCTTCGCCTTTGTGTATGCATCACAACAGCTATGGCCTATACACTACTTCACTATTACTGGAGCTAATATTGTAGTATTTAGGGAGGGCAAGAAAAAGTGATCAAGCAGAAATTCAGTCTCGCTTTGTGTTTGTTTAACAGATTCTAAGATCAAACTTCTCATCTAAAGTTCTCCTTGATGGCTCATAATTTTACTTGCTCACATGGCTGAGTTGACAGGCATTTTTTTTTTAACCAAGAATTACACTTTTGACAAATTTGATCAAAGCCTGAGCAAATCCCATCAAGTCTAACCACAGGGAGCTGTCCCTGGTGCTGAAATCAAGTCTAAATTGTGTGTTTCCCTGCATGGCTCTGCATTATACTTGTGTGCATAGATATAGATACAATGCTGATTATTATGGGCCCATTACTTGTTAGAATACAATACAAAAACAACTCGTCATAATTAAGGTGCAGCACATACGTACCGTCCTCCATAGTTTCTGTGTTTTCACCGTGACAGAAGTGGCAGTCACAATCAAATGCGAGATGGAGACCATTATTCCAAACACAACCGCCAACAGTGTCCGCACAGGTAGGAGCGCATAGGCGACGAAGGTGACCAGGATGAGCTGCCACACGCCTTGCTCCGGGGACGTCGGGGGCTCTATCCCCATCGCGCCCAGCGAGAAGGGACAGCAGAGGAAAGAGAAAGTGAAGCCGAAGAGCAGCGTCAGGTTGACAATCTGCTGCAGCTGAGTCACTTGCAGGTACTTGACATTAGTTACGATGAAGAGGGAGACGAAGATGACACAGTGGACCGGATGGGACCCCTTGGAGATGGTGAGGCTGGGGCCGGACAGCAACTCCACCACGGCCAGTGTCGAGGACAGGAAGATGAGGACCGCCAGGGCTTTGAGAGTGGACGTCTGCTCCAGTTTCAGGTTGTAGTTCTGGAAGAGGGACTCGAGCTCCTTGCAGTCGAACTCGTCCTCACACGCGATGGTGGTCAAAGGGACGCCCGTTGGACAGTGACTTCTCTTCCGCCTGGTTTTGACTTTCTGAAACGGTATTTCCTCCATGTCAGTGCCATTCATAAACTGAATACCTGCTCACAGCTTAGGTCAAACGGAACACCGGATCCCACGCCGACACGGAGCGGAGCCAACGGTAAAAAGACGCGCACAGCAGGCTGGAGGCAGAGCGTCCCAGATAGCCGGAGACTGGCCGGTGGCCACAGACGCGCTCCACACTATCCACAGGTTGAATTATGTTGTTCGGAGAGATCAGCCACCAGAGAAGCCTTCATGTCTTGGCTGTATTTGCACGCGATCTGTAAAAATATATATTTATCAATTGGGGTTTTTTTAGCATTCGTTTGAGCGCCAAAGGAAGAGCAGCGCACACGACGTCTAGTTCAGATGGTAAAAGCTTTTTGCAAGGCTCAGATAGGATCACGCCTGCGCATTATGAGGTGAAGATAAGACAGGTCTCAGCTACTCAACACACAGTCAAGACGATTTGACTGGTGCGGCTGCACAGCTCCTCTCACCAATGTGACAGAACAGCGCATACATCATCCATAATGGCAATGTCCTCTTCTTTCCCACCTACACATGACATGTTTCCATCATTACAGTCTGCGCAATCTATTTTCTTTTTTACCATATATTGATTCATTTGTGCTCTTCCTCTTCCTGTCTGACACACATGAGGAGGAGATAAACATGTACTGTATATAACTGTTTTCCAGACCGTGATTCATGATATTCTCACCACAGATTCTCACCAAGCTGCCAGCTACTTTTAGTTTGGCACAGACGCGGCATAACAACATGCTTGCATACCATTCATCATATGATTTCTGTGTTGCCAGTGAAGCAGCCACCCTCACCATCAGCACCCTCTTGGCATTCATGCCGTGGTGTCTCATTCATTACCAGGGGAAGATTAGTCATCCGTCACAGGCTGCCGTTGCCATGACCCGTCAGTGCCAGGCAGGGTGTAAGAAAGTGACAGATGGATGGCCCATGCCAAAGTCCAGCACTCTACCATGCTACCAGAACACTCACATGCCTTCTGTTCCCCTCCCATAGCACCCTGTCAGCTGTTAGTATCCGAGCTTTCACTGATCTCACTCAGCTACTGAATGAGTGTATACAGTGTGACAGGCAGACAGAGCGAGGAAGAGAAGTGGATGGACTATAGTGGAAATAAAAACAGAGAAGTAAAGTATGTGGCAGCCGACCAAATTCAGAGACACAAAAACAAGAGGCTGTGGTCTATAAAAGGCCAGTCTGGCCACAGAGAAGCATCAAACTGAGTGTTTTACAAGGAAAATAAACATAAATAATTCAACAATTTAAAGTGAGCTGATGCTGTATTAAAGCTGAAACAATTAGTAGATCAATCGATGAGTGGATTGACAGAAAACTTATCTGCATTATCAGGCAAAATTGGCAAGTAGACGATACACTGCATTCTCTGTTTTATATCATTACAATCTGCACACCTTTAGTTTTTTGGACATTTAAGATGCCATCACTGGCTTTGGGAAAATGTAATAAGCATTTACCACTGTTTTTCAGACATTTTATAGACCAAACAATCCAAAAATAATCTATCATTAAAGCTGCAAGCTGTGATGAACAGGCCCTTACACCTTCCCACACATAGAGGGGATGCCAGTTGATGCAGCTGTGCATTTCCATGACCATTGGACACTATGTACACTATGCACACGAGTTAGATATCATTTCATACCTGTTTCTCTATTTCTCTACCTGTTTCATCGCTTCACTTCCTGTTGCCAGTGGGCGGTGCTACATAAGTGAGTCATCAATGCAGTAAAACATTTACTGCAGTTCACTTGACATGCATATTTATTTTTTTTGTTTTTAGCTTGACAATAAAACAAATCTTGGCCAACCTTAGGGAGATCACTGAACCTATTTGAGAACGTGACATGTAGTCTAGTTTGACAAGACCGATGTCTTTAGCGTACTGTCTGAAGCATTGTTGAGTCTGTATTTACCGATCCCTGTCCAAATTTTCTGGGGTGACCCCAGTATAGCTGCTGGTGTCCGATCATATCTCTTTTACTCGAGTGTCGGTACTTTCACAAGTGCATATACATTTTCACAAATTTTGGACATTGCACAAAGAATTTAAATAGCCTATGACTTCCTGTGTCCACTATGTGATGCTAGAGAGCACACACTAATTATATGTCATTTTGCTGTATATCATGTGTAGACCACACCATGTAAATGTCATATAAATCACTGGGCACTGTGACTATGACTCAATATAGACATGTATATGTCTTTGGGCTTGGACTCTTATTAAAGGATAACGTTGGTATTTTTCAACCTGGGCCCTATTTCCCCATGTGTATGTGTGCGTATGATTCATAGGTACAACTCTGCTAAAATTGGTTCAGTATTGAGGGAGGCGGATGCAGCCAGCAGCCACGAAACGAGCTAAAATGGTAACAGGGGCAAATGTGTCCCATATAAGTTTGCGCATTAAAAGTGCTTTGCATGTTGCCGGAAGAAAACAGAGGATGCTCAGAGTGGCGCTGGTTGTCCCGGAGTACAGTTGAGAGTTTTACTGCATCGATTGAAAACAATGGTTTGTGTTTGTGCTTATCCGAATTGCAAGAACAGGATGTCGTGCAACACCCCGTACAGCTTTCATAGGCTGCCTTTGTCGGACGGCGAGATGCTGAAGTTGTGGCTAGTTGTGCTACAAATGGATGCTAACACTCCTGTCCAGACACTGCGCCTTGCAGACCATCGGGTCTGCAGTGCTCACTTCTCCCAAGATGACTACTGCCAGCCGAAGAAGAGAAGACATCCAATCCCGAAACACCTCTTCCTCAAGAAAACGGTTGTCCCACGAGTAGAGAGAGCTACAGACACAGTGGAGGTAATGTTATATGAACAATGTTCGAAACGCTTAGTATGCTATTTACAGAGATAGCACTGGCGATCTGAACCGGTCAGTGGCGAAAAAAAGCACTTTTAATGCGCAAACTTATACGGGACACATTTGCCCCCGTTAATGTTTTAGCTCGTTTCGCGGCTCCCGGCTGCATCCGCCTCCCTCAATACTGAACCAATTTTAGAACGAGTTGTACCTATGAATCATCCACACACATACACATGGGGAAATAGGGCCCAGGTTGAAAAATACCAAAGTTATCCTTTAAGCATGTGAAATTAGGGGCAGATAGGACAATGTATCGGCAAGTTACAGCAGCTTCCTGTGTCATTCCAAAACATGTTATTGCCCGCCTCGTCATGACAACACCATTCCATGAAAACACAAAAGCTTCTTAATTTGGCTTTGGGAGGGTTTTAAGATTATGCTGACAGAATTCTAGATGGATCTGTTGAATCCTCTACGATAAGTATTGAAAAGTTCCATACCTGTAAAGTGCCTAAAATGGTGTGTTGTTACACAGCTTATGATGTCATGTTTTGAGGTACTGACTATTCCTTGACAGTTTAGTGTCACGGTAGTTGCAGGGTTATACCAACCAAATCTGAAACAAATCCGATAAACTGTTCAGAAGGAGTTCAAAAAAGTTAGCATAAAATCCTTGAAAAATGCACAAAATTCAAAATGGCCGACTTAGAGCTGAGCCAATGAAAACCAGTGAGAAATATGTCTGAAATAATGAGAGCAATGTAGGTACCAAATTTCTTTAAAAATCAGAGCAACTTTTTCCCAACTAAAGCCCTCCACATATTTGGGGGCGCTATGGAGCTAGCTAAACACCCATGAACCCCACTGCTGTCTTGCAACTTTCACAGGTTTTAATGTTTGCACCAAGTTTCGTAACTTTTCGAGCAAAGGGGTCAAATATGCGCTAATATTTACGTGCCACGCCGAATTACACCAATAAATCAAAATAATAACTAGTTTGAACATGGTTTTGTGAGTTTTTGTGCTTCCTACAGTCCTCAAACATTTGTTCGTAAAATGCACTAAAAACAAAATGGCTGACTTCCTGTCAGGCGAATACATACAAAAAAATTACACGTAATTAAAGCTGAGAGCAATCCCATCAAATTTTCTGAACATCAAAGGAACTTTATCCCAACCCCCAGCATGCAACAGAGCCTGCTGGCCACATCTGAGCCATATCACAGCAGAACTTTGCAAATGTCACCAGTTCTGACTTGTGAGCCAATATTCATGACTTTTTAGGAATCCCAAGCTCTTCAAAAATGTGATTGTGCAGCAGAATAATAATCTATACAGCGTTATTGAGGGACTGTTGGGCCCCCTCTCATGTTTGTGCTCAGACCCTAATTAAAATAATTGCTAGTTCCAGTCCTACTTGATATAAACTCTGAAATATTAACCAAACTTGCAAAATGCTTGCTGTCACACTAAATGATTTCACAGGATATTGTTGTGTCCACAACAGTGGTCCACACCTTCCCCTCTTGTCTGCCTGCCAGTCTCACTCCTCTGTGTTATCTATCCCCGCTCCTCTGAGAGAAGGATGTGGGACATGGGATGTAGGACACATTGCTTTTAGGCTGATATTCTGTCTTATCTACAAGGTTTTTACTCTTGCCACTTTCCACTGGACTTGATTAGCTGACACACAAACACCGATGTGTTACTGTAGTTTGCCTGTGAGTGACTGGGGTGCTGTAACAAGCCTGAGGTGTTATGCAAATGAAAACAAAACAGTGTCGTCATTTATAGTCTGAGTGTAATTAATCTGGCATTGATTGACTGTCATTGCGCCAATCAATATTTCAATATACTTTGTGTAGCAGCTCCTAAATTAATCTCAATAATGAGCTCTGCTGTTTTTCAGTTCTGCAAGACATCTCATATTCCTTTGATGCAAATGTCAAACTGCATTCAAAGAAGATGAAAATCTGACATTCAAAATGCCATTTATGTATCTACACATGCAGGTTTGTGCTTTCTTTTTTGGACTGCAAGTGATTGACAGATGGTTTCTTTGCCTTCGTGTGAAGGCGTGCCGTATTTCCAGGAGGACCTCTTGGCCTGTTTGTGGCCAGGAACATTGGGGGATGAGAGCAGAGGCATCGTACGGTATAAAAGTGTTATTCCCTCCGCTTTTGATGGCTTCAGGTGTAAGTGCGTGGTCACACTCTGCTAGCCCTCATCTTCTGAGAACAAAGAGAGGTCTTGTGGGAGTTCACACCACAAAGCTGCACTCCAAGGGCGTCGGACAAGGAGACAGCAGCCCGCTCCCTGCTGCGTGCCTCTTTACTAAAACTCGTCTTTGCTTCCTCTACGTCTGTCTTTCTATTTCTGTCTCTTGCTCTTTCATTACACAAAAAAACTCCTCTTAGAATGAAAGACATGAAACAGCTGAGCATCTGAAATGATGTAAAACAGCTGATTATGTATCTGACATATTTACATTGCAAAATCGTTATTTGAATAACAGCTTGATGACTCAACAGCTTGAGCTCTCTGGAGCAATTAAAATCTTCTCCGCCACATGTCAGTTGTATAGCTCCTTTCCAAAAGCTGATCTATAGCACATAAAAGATCTTAGCAAACGCTTGCTACCAAATGTGTTCCATGTTAGGCCTTTGGTCACGTCTCAAATGTGGCTCCTCTTGCCGATTGAGCAGTGGAAAAATGTCACCCTCTTTCGCTCTCTTGCAAAAGGATTTACACAGCTTTTAATTCTCCAACCAGCAGGATGTTTTCCCATCTGGAGGCTCACACACAAACCATTGGTTTGGTCCAGGAGGGGGACAATAGGATAAAAAGCAGATGAATGAAAAAAAAAAGCAGAGCATATTAAAAAGAACGTTCAGAGCTGCTGCCTCCATCTAAACACTGCTTTACACTCGCTGTCATCAAGTGATCATCTGTAATGATAGCCCAGCATCCGGCAAGTCCCACCAGTGTCCAGATGTGGGTGAGGCATCGCTGGTCTTATAATCACAGACACATTGGCTCAACACCAGCAAATGAAACAGCCAAGCCAGACCCAAGAGGGACTGGCAATGCATGTTGTGAATTAGCTAATGTCAGCCTTAATTAAAATGTGCTAAGAAACAAAACACCTTTTTTTTTTCATGATTGTCAGTCAGGTGTGCCGCTCCTGGTTTCCTCAGAGAAACGGCTACATCTTGGAAGGATAAGAAAAGATGGAGATGCAGTACAAGCTATATAAGATTTTACATTCATAACAAGGTGATGAATCTATTTTTTTCCTTTAGCTATGAAATAGAATAAAAAGTCCACACATAAATCAAATATTGCCACAAGTCAGCTATTTTTCACATAAACTTAAAAGAAATGAGTCCAAATCCAGCCTTGAGCAGGAACCTGCAGAACTCCATTTGTCAGGGCTGAAAACCTAATGCACACATAATTACCAAATCAAAACTGGACTCGGGGGAAAAAAATCCACACGCTTATCCTTCATTTGGCGCGGAGAATGATTTGTCCCCTTCTACAAACATGTCCACAGTCACAACAAATACATGTAGAAGCTACGTTACCCCAGAGTCCATGATGCAAACATAATTCATCTGTTGGTGCACTTGTCAGTTTGGTGGCAGCAAGGTCATTGATCAGATCTGGACTGGACCTTCCCTACTTGTTTGTTGATATTATTTGTAAAATGTAATGCACATGGTAAAAAGATGATTACACAAAACCTAACAGCCAGTTATTGCTGTTTTGCTTTGTGCATCTTTTGTGTGTTGTAAAAAAAAAAAAATGTGATCACCTAAATTAATCTTGATTTTGGAATCAATGCACTCATCCCCGCCCAGTGGACTAAGAAATAATTTTTGGGTTCAAAAGATGATTTTCATCTGCTCATCCAGGGCCAGTTTGTGGGGCCAGCAGGCTGAGTAGGGTACTCCAGACATCCCTCTCCCCAGCAATGCTTTCCAGCTCCTCCTGGGGGACCCCAAGGTGTTCCCAGGCCAGATGAGATATATAATACCTCCAGCTTGTTCTGGGTCTACCCCAGGACCGTCTACCAGTTGGACGTGCCCAGAGAACCTCTTACAGGAGGGGCCCAGGAGGCATCCTGATCAGATGCCCGAACCAACTCAACTGGCCTCTTTCGACATGGAGAATTAGCAGCTCTACGCCGAGCTCCCTCTGGATGTCTGAGCTCCTTGCCCTATCTTTAAGGCTGAGTCCAGCAACCCTAAAGAGAAAAATCATTTTGGCCGCTTGTATCTGTGATCTCATTCTTTCAGTCTCTACCCAAAGCTCAAGGGTTGGAACCTTGACGAACCTTCTGGCTCAGCTCCCTCTTCACTGTGACTGTCCAGTGCAACACTTGCATCTCTGCCAATGCCAAACTGCCTGTCCATTTCACACTCCATTCTACCCTCGTAAAAAAGACCCTGAAATACATAAACTCCTTCGATTGAGGGGCAATCCACCATTTTCTGTCAGAGAACTATAGCTTCAGACTTGAGGTACTGACTCTCATCCATGACTGCTTTACACTCGGCTGCAAACTGTCCTAGTGCATGCTGGAGATCACGGTGTGAGGAAGCCAACAGAACCACATCATCTGCAAAGAGATGCAGTTCTGAGGTCCCCAAACCGGACGCTCTCCTCCCTCTGGCTATGCCTTGAGATCTATGGAATGATTTATGGAATGTGTAAAAATATGGTTTAACAAATGAATTGTATTATCAGGCTTTGGATGTGCATGTCTTTTCCTTCCTAAATATTTTGCAGTTTGCATTCTAATAATGTGTGTTAGAGGTAGAACTATATCCTCCTGAGACCCGCACTTTTGTTTAGTATGCTTTTTTTAATTTCCCCTAGCTATTTGGGATCAGTGGGACCCAATACATATAAAAAAAACTAAGCATTGTCAACAATCATAAAGTCCCAGTGTCCTTAAATGAGACCAAAATAAAGTCTCAAGGTCCTCAAACGAGATGATAATAAAGTCCTAATGTCTTCCTTGGTCAAATTTGTTGCCATATCAAACTACAAACATTGTTAAAGGAGCTATATGTAAGAAATCTAAAGCAAATAGTCGTAAAATCATCCTAATATGTAACAGAGACTAAGGAATAATGTTCATATAACATACTGATCTTCTCCGACAACAATAGTACAGCCAGAATATCCGCAAATCATGTTTATGTTTTGAATTTGTGTTTTGGCCTGTTGCGCCACCCACCGCCGTCTACCAGTCACGCAGTCAGTAGAGTCTCAGCATCAGTTACAGTTACAACTGAGCTACAGCAGCACGGCAAGCAGCATTAGCAGTGTCCCGGTACATAGCATTAGCAGTCTCCTCAGCTGTATCCCAGCAGCAGCGTTAGCAGCAGAGAAGCCAGACTTGCTCAAACGATCCGCTGGAAAACCGAAGATCAAGGACGCGGTGACGCGGCCCTGCCACGGCAGCCGCCCGTGGGCAAACAATTCAGTCTCCAGCGTGCTGCTGTCCAGCAACCTCAAATCTGTAGGGGAGGGGGGGCGGACACGACTTGTGGCAGTATTTTGAATTTGAGTGCAATAACCGTTTTGGCCACATTCTTACATACGGCGCCTTTAATAATAAATTAACAAGTTTCAACCATAAAATGTGATCAGGTTTTAGACCTTGTCCACTTTTGTGCCGGGATCGGCTGCAGACCAACAGCTTTAACATGACACTAGATAGTCAAGTTTGATCATCTTCTTGGTGCTCCACCAGGGCCACAAGATGGGACAAAAAAGTGTCCATGAATGAGGACAACAGGCCTAAGTTGAACAGATTGAAGTATAAGGTCAAGTAAACCCAGAATGTGATGTCCTCATATAAGGACGCAGGGTCTCAGGAGGATATAGGTATATGAGAAGGCAAATCAGTATTTAAAGTAACCTGTGTAAAAGTTAATACAGGAAGAAGGTGTCAAAGATCATCATCTGTCTTAAAGTAAAGTGACACTGACCAATTTGTATACATCGACTGAGAGGAAAATGTAAATTAAACCTGGTTTGTTAGAATTAATACATCAAGTATTACCATTAAATGTTATCCTGATGCAGCACCCTCCTTCCCTGAGCAGTATACATGACATGATCCTGTTTTCTCACATGACAGCTTGCTGATTGCAACCTTTTGCTTATCAGCCTACACATCTGAGGGACTCGTTCAGCGTCTCCTCCATTACAGACAACACCACCCTTCTAATCTTCCACTCACATCAGCATTGCTAATAAGCCCAACAGCTACAGTATACAATTTGTGGACACATTTATTTCATCGGATCACATTTCAACTGCACAGTATAATGGAAATGGGATTGTTTAAAGAAAGCGATTCAAGATTTTCCTTTTCTTAGTGTATTTATTCTTCTTCTATAAGGTGTGGATTACGGTTTGGATGCTTTTTGTCCAACAAGTCAATCCGTGCAATACAGACAGACCAGGGGCCACGCTATTCTTAAAGTAAACCTAAATTCAAAGGAGCAGGCCACAGCAGAGTAAAACCTCCGACAACACTAAACACTGAAAAATGAAGAAGCAAGGTCAGAGGCTTGTTTATAATAACAAGAAAGTAACAACTGTGTCTGTTTCAATGTGTCTGTGTGCAAGCTTAGGATGGATCAATAGCCATCAGGTGCATGAGATTCAAGTGCAGCACCCTCCCCATTGTGAAATCCTCTTAAAGCTTCTGATAGTTCGAGTAATCTGGGAGAGGCAATGTGTGAGTGTGTAGCTGTGTGTGTTTGTGTATTTGCGTTCAGTCCATGTGCCTTGTCCCCTCCCACAAAGGCTGTCTTCCAAAGTATCACGTGCCTCAGTGAATTTGAGTGCTTGAAGTGTTGGCTGTGCAGTAAGAGAGACGGACACAGACAGACAGCAGGAGAGGGAGAGAAACAAACACACAAGAGACAGCTCTCCTAAAAAAATCTATCTGCTCACTTACAGACCTGATCATGCAGGACACTGCACTAATTACAACTACATATAGGCACCTATATTAGCTCTACTACGACATTAAACCTGATTATAAAGGAAAAAAGACGAGTTAATTATGATTTATTACCACTTAAGCCTAACTTATATCATTTTGATAAAACTGTAATCACCAAATTAATCACTGAGATCATGGGTGTAGGTTTTACTTCAGCATTGGGCGGACATTTTGTTTGTCAAATGCTTATTTTCCTGCATTTTGGTGAATGTTTATGCACCAATTTGTGCATTTTCCTGCATCAATTTATAGTGCAATGTCTTTAATTTTGTCAAGATGAAAGTTTTCTGCTACTTTTATGTTTAATTGGAAGGACACATACACATATTCAGCTGTGCTTTCCAATACCCATACTACCATACTATATAGTATGCCAGAAAAAGATTTAGTATGTCCCAATACATAGTAGGTGAAATGCAGTATGCCAAATATACCACGATGCTCTATTACATCCGGTCTGATTTTGCAGTATGCAAGCCAGCATGCTTTTCTGGCTATTCTGACCCACAATCCTCTGCGTAGATGACGACTTGACAGCTGATTGACAGCTCTCAGGTCGCAATGATGGATGACAGCGCATTCAAGTTACTGATGACAAGTCGAATAGTATTAATCGGAATTTTAACTGTTTAAGTGAACAAAATAACCCTAAATATTACAAGCAACTATAAAATTAACAATTACAGAGAACTGCAGATGTAATTTCATGTTTGCAAATATAATTTGTTCGAATCTACAATCTGTGCTGTTCTGTATTTAATGTTGAACTACATACATTGCAAAGAAACAACAGCAGAGCTCTCTGGGTTGATCTCCATCTTTAAAAGCAAGGGGATCAAAGTTCAGGGCATAATGTAATGAGACAGTAGTATGTCCCGATTGTGTGCATACTGCATGCTACAGTACGTACTTTATAAGGGCAGCTGCATTAAAAGTAAAGAGAAAAAGCATACGATTCGGAATGCACCCAAAATATTTAGGGAATTGCGTCCCCTGCGTGCCCCCTGAAATCGACGCTTATGGCTGACATCTGGAAACATGGCGGCCTAGCTACAAAAAGTCCACACGCAGTCAGGCGATCACACAAGTGAGCCCTCCCTAAATATCAGTAAAGATCCCTCCAAATTTATAATGTACATTACATATGTTTGGGTAATCATTTTTACCATTCATTTTTGCTTCGTCTTCCAAAACATTTTGTGTGGACTGTTTAAAACCTCTGATTGCTCGTGTTCCTGACTCCACAGTGACGACTCCCAAATATCTCAGCAATTTACTTGGTGAGTGGAAATAGCTTTGGAAATATAGCAAAGCCTATCTCAAGCTAAAGTGAAGTGAAATGAGAAAGTAAGAGTGAGGTGGAGGCAGAAATAAGAGACAGAAAAAGCTGAGACGGCTGGAGATGCCCGTCCTGCTGGTTAACAAACAGACACCTACCATGAATACTGAGTGGGTCAGATGAGGTCAGTTAAAGAGCACTGATCTAGGAAGCAAGCACAAACAGAGCAAGCTGATTGGAGACAAAACGGATGAGACTCAACAACACTTGGAAAGGCCTAATGTTGAATAGGAGCTGGATATTGAATTTCAAAGACACAAACAAGATTCGGCAGGCAGGGAGGGAAGAGCTTCCTCTCATGTGCGCCCTGTGCTGCTGTCCTCATAGGAGCCAAATACTTCTCCGGTGATCAATAACCAGGAGAAAGTGGCCGCTGGCCTTGATCCTAATTAGTGCAGGGTTAGAGCAGATTAGCTTGCACCTGAGCCCCTATCTGAGCCTTTCTCAAACAACAGCTCCCTCCCTATCAGGCAACCTAGAAGCACCAGCATCAGCATAACTCAGGGAGATGTTGTGGGTGGAGGAAAGACACCTCAGTCAGTGTATGAAACATTTTCTCAAATTATGCCTATTGTTCATCTCATCGTGGGAAAATGACGCTTTCATCGTCCAGAAGATGAAAAATAAAGCGTCAAAAAATACACAGCAGGGTGGGGACAGGTGGGTCTTTCACAGAGGGGCGGGGGGAGGTTTATTAGTGCCATCGCTACTTTTAAATAACGATGGTTCTCATGACAACAGAGCGATTAGCTGTAAGCTTTTGGTATCACAGCCAAGTCTGCCGAACATAAAGAGTTCAGGGAAAGGTTAGGAAGAGGAGACCATGAGGAGATTAATAGGCTA
Source organism: Epinephelus moara (assembly GCF_006386435.1). Classification (NCBI taxonomy): domain Eukaryota; kingdom Metazoa; phylum Chordata; class Actinopteri; order Perciformes; family Serranidae; genus Epinephelus; species Epinephelus moara. Next base: position 6,770,822 of record NC_065526.1, on the reverse strand, counting down.
TGTGTTGCTAGCAGTGTGTGTGTGTGTGTGTGTGTGTGTGTGTGTGTGTGTGTGTGTGTGTGCACGCCCATGAGTTTGCATTCACGTGAGACAAGCGCCTGTCTCCACTCCAGTGTTGTGAATTGACAAGTGCTATAAATAGAACATACCTAAGCCTCTGTTGTTCTGTTTTCCTCCAAACAATACAGCCAAATTAAAACCATAAATATATTAAATTTATGGTTTGGTTATGATCTATTTTATAAACTTTTCAAAATACTCACAAAACAAAAAGAAGACGAAGACGAAAACCAAAGCAAAAGACACAAATTCAAACCAACGTGCAATCTGGACATGAAAAGACAAAAATTTATAGTATAAGAAATATTCATTATACTGTACAAATAGCACATTTCTTACTTCATTTCACTATCTTCTTTCCATTTCCTTTATTAAAATTTTTAACGTCTGCTATTAAAATATTTAATAGACTCCAGTTTTTCATGACATCTGATATATTCTGGTCTAGTATTCAACCTATTAGTAGGCTATAGTATGCTCAAACACTTGCTAATAGTGCCTGGCTATTTAAACATTAATACACATGACTTGCTACTAAATGTTGAAGCCATTTTGCAATGTTTAATAAGTTAAATGATAATAAAACGGTTCTTTTACTGTAACCAACATGTATTTTTTCAGTCTGTAAGTGGGCCTGTTGTCGCTTAAAAAGATCGTTGTAACAGAATTTACATGTATAGTCAGTTCTTGATCGTATCATGCTGCCCTACAAAGGCTAACCACAGTAACTATAGTCTTAGTCAAAACAGTTATATTTTCTGACAAAATTTCCAGGTTCAGTCTTGTTCTGTTCTGGACAAGAGGGCAAAAACTATAGTATCTATCGGGCCAAGGAAAATTGCAGTAAATGTATTATGGTGAATTGTGTATGTGAGAATGAGGATGATGTCAGTGACAAAATGACTGATAACATGACAGTTACCATGGCAATATCAGTGATGGGGATGTCAAGTAATCTTGATTTAGGTCAAAGCTGATGAAGTAAAAATTACAACAAAATACGTGAGAGCTGCTTAAGATTTCTGTTTTTTTAAAACAAAAATCTATAAATGTAACAAATACAAAAAAAGAAAGAAAAAAGATAAGACTCAAATTCTAGTTACTGCACTTTGCCTTTGCATATAGCTGTTTAAGGTAATACAAAGGCAGTAACTACAATTTGAGTACATTTTCAGGGTCATAGGTCAAATCACGGATCATATTTTTCAGGCATAAAAATTACTCTGTGAATAACTTTTTAATAAGTGCATGGCCACTTCCCTACACATTTAGCTGGACAGTCAAAAACAATGTAAAGCCATTCTCCTCAGTTTAAGTGTTAGCGTAGCTACTGCGGTTAGCCTTTGTAGGACAGCATAGCTATACGTAACCTTTTTTGCTCTTCTTAAACTTGTGGACATTTTTTAAATAGATCATTTTGATTAAGTAACCCATCTAATTGGTTACTGAGCCTTTTACTGTGACTCTGTTACAGGTGACATTAGGAAATCTGGTCTGAGAAAATTTCCTGTTTGAGGAAGATAAACTGTCACTAATTTGGGTCCAAGTCTTACTCAAATGTAGTGAAAGCCATTTGTCCATTAGTATTGTACTCCATGACATGAGGCAATGACATGTTGATGTGTGTTTGTTCCCACTAAAGAAAAAAAAATTATCAGCATACAGAAAAACTAACAATTTAATACCATTTATATATTAGGAAGAACAAGGGTCCTATGATTGACACCTGTGGAACGCCACGTGTTACTAATACTGTATTTATGTACTGAGTATGATTACTCAGGTATGATTTAAACTAAGTAACTATCGGTTACCACAGCCTCCAAGTGATTGTATAACTTTAACTTTTGTATTGTATTTAATTAAAATAAAATAAAAAATAAATAGATAGAGCATTAGGTAGATCTTACAAATGTCGGACTGTGATGTCATCGCTGCCTGTGGCTTGTGTTATATATCCTTTCAAATATAGCCATTTCTTTTAGACTTACTCCAGTCATTAGTTTCACACATTTTCAAATAGTCAATATCTAATCAGGGTGTCTATAGATATCAGACACTTACATTCAGTGCTGACTAAACCACAGACAGATTTCTGGACAAATTATCTTTATCTTATCGAAGGTAAGGTAAGGTAAGTGCAAGTATAAAGTAAAAAGACAGTATTAGATTCAATAATATGTTTAAAGATTTTTAAAATCAGAAGAGCTTGACTCATTTTGACAAAATATTAAAAGATGGATAAACGAAATTACATAACATTTTTGTGGCAATTAAGAACTCACCTGTTCAAATTTGTGATTATTTTACCACTTTTAAGGCCTAATATTTAGAAAGTTGAATTTAAGATCTTTTAAGGCTTTTTAAGGACCTGCAGACACAGCCTCCTCCATTTCAAATACAGATACTGTACTCCTGAAACAGTAGAATGAGCCATGCCTTGCCTAATGGACATCGACAAGCTCTGTGTAACAGTAAAACTACAGTATGCGTATCTGTGCAATGTTCACAGCTCCTCATCAAGCCTGACCTGGTTTAGTCTGACACTTCTGCTGGTCTGCATACAGAAAGAAAAACATACCGGTACAGATACAGCACACACACACACACACACACACACACACAATCCAGCTGGCCATCAAATACCTCTCTCAGCTTTTTGCAAACACAAAGACTCCAACAAAATAAGTCACAGTCAATCACACATACAGACACTCACATTAAAACCAATATATGCCTACGCACACAGAGATGCCATCTCCCGGTCAATCTACCACCTCATTCAAAGAGACAGAGGGATATTTGTAGACCTCCCACCAATGATGATGAGTCTATTAACCCCAAGGCTTTTGGGTCAGACGAGAACCTTTCCACTCCTCCCCACTGCATTCATGAATGTGCTGCAGGACTCGGGAGCAGAGTTGTCAGCTCTCTGGCAGCCTTGTTCACATCAACCCCAGAAATGACTGTATCAGACGGCTGAGATTTCTCTTAAGTGCCCCTCCATGTACTTTTTCCTCTGATGACAAATGGGACTTGGCCTTACCTCTCCTTGAAGGGGGAGCAGCGGTAATAGAAGAGGAAATGAGGAAATCTAATCATGGCAATGATGATGATGATGATAATATACATTAACAGGTGGTGATACTTTATGGACAGACAGAAGGATTTGATTTGGATGCTAATTGTTGAGCAAAGAAAGCAAGTGGTTAGGCGCCACGGTGGAGACAAAATAAAACTTGAGAGGAAATAGTGTGTGGCTGTTTTACCAATTTAAACTAACTGTAGTGTGTTGGTGCTGTGTGGACTAAAAATGTTGTAATGAGAGTGCTGAAACTACAGTGGGCATGAAATGAGCTAACCCTGAGTGACTCCCCTGAGATACTGGAGATGGAACCTCTGTGTGTGTGTGTGTGTGTGTGTGTGTGTGTGTGTGTGTGTGTGTGTGTGCTGCTCTCCTCTTGCACGCACTCTCCCTAGCTCTCTTGAGATAATTCCTTTACGACTGTCATTACATTATCATAACACTGTCTAATGAACATAACCTTCCATGGCTAATTTGAATGACTTCTAACCCTCTGTCTCTCTCATTTCCACTGAATGATTTAACCACGTTAGTCCAGTCAGTCAATGACAACGAACACATTAAGGAGATGGACTTCTGCCTCTGAGATGTGCTAGGTAACGATTGTTTCCAAATCTGGGGGCTGGGACCTCCACATGGAACCGCAGGAAAAATCTGAGATTATTGGACAAGCAAAAAAAAAGAAGAAAAAAGACATTTCTGCAGCTTGCCCTTTCCCTTATGAATCATTGATAGTTTCTTTAGGATTCTAACAACTATACTAATACATAAAAAAGGGTCACTCTTTGGTTAAACCTGGCACAGCTGGTAGACATGTAACCAGTGACCAATAATGTTCCAACACACAAAGAAATACTTTCTACTCTAAATGCACTTATAAATAATTAGCTTTTATTTTATTAGGATACTTAATTGTGTGTTTGTTTTTCTGTCCATTCCACTGGACAAAAAAATCTTAACACAAAAATCTCCTAGTAGGAAAAATGTCAATAAATGGATTTCACTGACCTTTTTTCAACAATAAACATCCATCCATTTTCATAACCGCTTATCCTCTTGAGGGTCACATGGGGGCTGGAGCCTATCCCAGCTGACATCGGCCAAGAGGCAGGGTACACCCTGGACATCGCAGGGCTAACACAAAGAGACAGACAACCATTCACACTCACATTCACACCTACGGGCAGTTTAGAGTCACCAATTAACCTGCATGTCTTTGGACTGTGGGAGGAAGCTGGAGTACCTGGAGGAAACCCACGCTGACACGGAGAGAACACGCAAACTCCAGCTGGGATTAGGGCTTTTTTTGCATTTAATTGAAGGCACAGTTAGCATTCAGTTGAACCAGGAACCCTGTTGTTGTGAGGCGACAGTGCTAACCACTATACCTCCGTGCCACCCCACAATAAACATGAGATTATTTATTTTTCATTAACGGTTAACTCATATCAATGAATAAAGTGATACTTAAAAACACATTGAATTTTTATTTTGCATTGTAATCATCATCACAACTTTAAATATCCTTAATTTCTTAAGTATCTCCAAAAAAAAGTATGTTGAAAACCTCCAGAGATGAATATTCTGTGGATTTAATTGTTCGAATGTATTATAAACGGATTGTGTTATTACTAAATCAAATCAGAACAGTATTCCCCTATTTAAACAGTATTTCTTCTCTCACTGGTGCACGGTATTATGACGAGTCCAGGTGCACGCTACCATGCACATATTACCTCAAAAAGAAGAAAACAATAAATTAAAAAATGAATTTAAAATTTTTAGTAGTTGATTTAAAGGTATAGAATATTTGATTTATAGTTATAAAATAAGAATGCAATTTTGTTAAAGATGCTATTGACTATTTTACAAAAATTCAAAAAATAAACATGATAGTGATGAGTTTAGCTTTTTCAAGGGCATATTTTTTTAGGGCTTTTTTGCATTTAATTGATAGGACACTTAGCATGAAAGGGGGAAAGAGAAGGGTGATGACATGTGCACAAGACCGTAGGTTAGAATTGAGCTTGAGGCCGCTGCAGCAAGGACAAGGCCTTTTTGCCTGGAGCATCTGCTCTACCCGGAGAGCTAATGGGCGCCGCTGAACTGTCTTTTAATTTACTGAGAATTCTTCTTTGAACGCAGGCATATTGACAAGGTGGCAATCACTCATAAGGGCCCATTCTCCACCCAACATATTGTTGGAGGGCCCACTCTCTCTATGGGCCCCCCACTTCCAGGTCCCAGTGCAACCACACTGCCTCACTGCCTGGACTGTCTTTGTTTACACCCCCGTCTCCTCTTCATTTTCTGGTGACATTCAGATCCACTGTCCATTCCATGGGACGGATATTTTTGAAAAAATCCTGAGTAAACACAATAAATCTTTCATATGATTATCAACATGTATAAGTAATATAACATTCATGTTTACCTTTAACACGGTTTAAACACAATTAATGTACCTTAACAATATGATTTAGAGACCGAAACATGCCTTGAGCTTCCTCCTTGCTTCATGATCAGCCACGCTCCTTAACAAAGGGAGTGCAGCTCTATTGCAGTCTACTTTAGATGATGAGGAACACTTTGATTGGTTTATAGACATCCCAACATAGGAGTCAGGCACACATCCTAGAAAAGTTATGTCCATTGGAAAGGACAGAGGATTTGAAGGGGATTATTTAAAGAGTAACAAGGCAAAAAGGCAGCAGTAGGACACGATTAAAAAAAAAATAATAATAATTAAGTTAGAAATTCCAGTATTGTGACAACACTACTATATACATTAAACGTGTTGAGATCTCTGTGAGAGTTCAGCAGGGAGCAAAGATGCCACCTTGTGTCGTAGACTGCTTTCTCCATTTTCAGCAGCATCATGATTGAGGCGGACGCTGTTTCCTCGGCTCAGCCGTAAAGAATCTGAGTTCACTGATGGCCTTAGTGTGCGTTAGTGAGAGGAAATGCTGACTTAAGCGCCCTAAGAGAAGAATCTCAGCGGATACAAAGATGTTTTCTGTGCCTTACGAAGCAGAGTTATGTGTTACTGTAAAATCTGCGCTTGGGATGGAAAGCTACATGCTGTCATCTACTGTTCATTTTGGGCAAACACAGCACAGCACAGCACGCTCCACTCTGCCTTCAGAAAAGCCACAGATGCTTTTTCAATGCAGACAATAAGACACAAAACAGCAAATGTAGATTTAGTGTTTTAATTATTATGTCCTGTATAATTGCATTGGCAGTTTTTTTTTTATCATAATGAATTGTGCCCGATATTTAAGGGCAAAACAGTGGTTAAAAAATATAATCATGTTATCAAATATAAGACTGTTCTCATTATTACACATATTCCATATACAGTTATTGAACACATATAGTTTTTGAATACAGACTCTAACATGTAAAAATGTATCATGACTAACCCATGACATGTGACTACAGGATACTGATATTATGATAAACACATTCACAGAGCATGAGAAGGGAATAATGCTGATTCAGACCAGGACTGGAGAGACAACACTTTCCCTCTCTCTACCCTCTCTGTCCTTGGTCCAAAGCAAACTCTGTACACTTGACTACATCTCTGTAACATTGGTTGATTTGCACTTGAGGTTTCAAGCAAGCGTTTGGTCAAGGTTGTGTAAACAGTTTTGAAAGGCACAAGATTATGCTCCGCTCTGTACATCTGTTCATTCTGTGGAAAGAGAAAAGAGGAATGTTCTCCATTGGCACCAGGAGGAGTATGTTCTAATCCACAGCAATATGACAGTCCCTCGCCAGCATCTGCAAGATACCTGCTGATATCTGAGATATTATCCTATGCAAATAATTACATACATAGTGCATTCCCTTTCTTATACCAAGCCGCACCGTTCCTGCCTAACTCAAAGCAACAAATTTCCAATATCCCATTTCCAGTTTATTAAGCTATACAGTATATTCAAGTATTAAGAGACCCATTGCAAAGTCTTAAAAAGCTAATTCTAAGCTTAACTCTCCCGCTACCAAGCAACGAGAGCTAAACTGCTTTTAAGGCAAACATTTGGAATAAAATATGATATGAACCCCCCCCCCCCCCCCACCCCCCAGACTCCGCACAGCATTGGATTGCATTAGTATGTAGAAAAAGCCACTGGTTGGTGTTTGTAAAGTTGTTCTCTTTACAAACAAGCTTTTAAACAACCTCTGACTCATGCCGCGCCAAAGCTGGAGGCAGCGTGGCTCCACATGGGCCCTGGAAATGGAACCTGAGCCACAGCACACACACAGAAAAGACAACAAAAGGTGAGGATTATAGGTTAACAGGTGAAAGATCACTCATTCTGTGCATCCCATGTCTCTTTAATCGCCTCCATGTTTGCTGAACTTGCGTCTTTTCCTTGAGTCTAGTCCCCACCATTGTGGATGCACGGAGAAACACAAGGAAACCATGCGAGGAGAGGTGACACAAGGAATTATATTTTTGGAGACATTAGTAGGGGTGTGCTATTTCATCTCATTCTGTTACTGGTATCATTTTTAATATCATATGAAAAATTCGGTAACACTTGAAGGTATCTACATAAGGGTGACATGACACTGTCATAACTATGACAGAACCTGTCATGAACATTATGTACATGTCATAAATGTTTATGACTGTTGTCATTAAGTGTCATTCGGTTTTTGTAATGACAAGTTGACATTGTTTGGGTTGTCTTGATTATATCAACTTGACATTAATCAAAGTGACATTACCAGAAGTTGTCTTTGTCATGACAAGTTGACATTAAATATGTTTGGAAAGTCCTTACTTTGACAACTTGACATTAACCAGGATGACATATTGTCATGACAACTTCACATTAACAAGAAATGCACCTTTTTTTGTGTTTATGACAAGTTGACATAATAATTATTACTGTTATGACAAAGACATCTTCTGGTAATGTCATCCGGGTTAATGACAACTTGTCATCATAAGGACATCCCAAACAAACCTAATGTCAACAACTGACAACTTCTGGTAATGTCACTTCGATTAATGTCAAGTTGTCATAATCAAGACAACCCAAACAATGTCAACTTGTCATTACAAAAACCGATTGACACTTAATGACAGCAGTCATAAACGTTGATGACATGTACATAATGTTTATGACAAGTTCATGACAGTGTTATGTCATAGTTATGACAGTGTCATGTCACTCTTATGTAGATGCCTCCAAGTAAAGTGTTACAAAAAATTCTTACTGTGGTACTCATGATATATCATTATAAGTCATACTGTTACCCACGGCAATAACAAGCATGGCTGAAAACGAAATTATTACAGACTCTGCGGTGGTTCCACAAAGAGGAGCAGCTTCAGTAGTGTGGAATAAACTGTGGCGTCCTGAATGTTTTCTCAGACTCTTTTAGCTATTTTGATTCAGAGGGAACTCATTCAGCGGCTCCTCTGGCAGCAGCACAGCGTCTCTCCCTCTCCTCTCTCAAGTCGGTGTCGTCAAGTGATTTTGTCATAAACCTCTGGTAATGTGGACCTAAGTGACGCTCACAGCTCGACAATAAACTCCATATATGTGAATGTGTGATAGTTGTGGTATCATAACAGCCTGTCACAGGTTACAGTGTGATGATTAGAGGAGAAATGGCAGAGCATAAAGGTCCAGGTGGAAAAAAAACTCAATCATTTAGGATTTTAATAAAAGAAGGAAATCACCTGTTGATTTATAGAAATAGATCCCAGGGGACATTTTTTGTATTTGGGAAATGTTTAAATGTGGAATTAGTGGTAGATTTTATTTTGTACACAAAATCTGAATCTCACTCTGAGTTACTGTGGTTGTTTACAAACTAAAGAAATGAGAGATCACTTTAGTTTAGTTGTTACTGAATATTTGAAGGCAAACTGTAAAACTACATCACTTGTTTTGTTGCAATTCCATTTTCTTAAATTAATAATATAGATATGTGTTGTTGTTGTTTTTTTTACCAGTTTGTCATATTGTTAAGAATATCGTTAGCACAAATATACCCTGAAATATCGTGACATTATTTTAAGGCCATATCACCCACCCCTACAAATTAGACCTCCTTGCCTCTAAAGCATCACATGAAGCAACATCCGTTTCCTATGACACCGCAGCTGATCACAGATGGATCAGATATCAGTCAGCGTCAACAGCACTAGAGAGCTGGTGGTGTTTGCATGTGTAGTAATACAGGCACAAAGCGGCAGTGTCTTCTCTCTGTTTGACAAACACCTGCACATAAATAACCTGCTTTCTTTATTTATACTGTGAACTGTGTCCTGCTCAATGCATTTACATTATCTATTCATTTTTTGCCTCTGTATTTATTCATAAATGGTGGTGAATTCATAATTTTATAACCTATAATATGATTATGGTGATCACTCAACACTGGAAATGATTTATTATGCTAAATGTTTCAGGGAAAATATTATGTAACTTATCAAACCTGACACTCCAAATTATTGGCCTCACGTGTGACTGAATAGATATGACAACGAATGATGTCAAAAGCGTTTCTAGCCGACAGAAAGACTCCCTGACTTCAACTGCATCTATAATGAAAGTTAATGGGGGAAATAACAGCTAATAAAAAGAAAAATCTGTCTAATAAATGCAGAAATTTAAACAGCTGATTTATTTTTATTAGATGGTAAGTTAAACTTGTGAGTGACACTTGAGTTTAATCTGTCTTCAGTCCGGCATGAAACTCCTGTGATGTTGTGATCAGATCAGTCCAAACGGTAACTGAGATCCAAAAAGGGTTGCTGGCCGATAAAAGACATGCAAGTTGCTCCATCTCCTCGCTCATCGCTCATCAGAGCACAAATAAGAGCTCTGACACAGCCTTCAAGATGCTGCACCAGAGCGACTTCTGGTTAAAGCGAGGGGCGAGAAAATGTTAAATAAGAGACATGGGATGCACCCATTGATTCAACCTAACAAATACTGGGAATGGGCCTGAATGTTGCTCATGCTGCCAGTGGATGGCACTAAATACCAACATTTGCATGCATCATTATCCACTGGTCTAGTTTGCCTTTTAATTCATGTATTTTCATGCTAACTTCATTCATTATAGAACCAGACAGGCAGCATCTTTTTCAACACTCAGTTACTTACGTGAAGTACTCCGATTTTGGAGTAGGATTTGTGTTAAATTCCGCCACCGGGATGCCCCTCGATGCAATCTGGGGGCCAAACATGGCTGCTGGGTAAACGATTGAAGACGTGCCCACCTAGAGGTTAACATCAGGGAGCGATGACACCGGTGTCAGCTTAAGATCTACAGTATGTACAGTATTGTATTTCAGCTCTAGTCCTTGATTCTAAACAAACACTGTTTTATGTAATATTACACAAGAGGAGAATATATGACATGTATGCATGTCAACATGAGGATGACTCACCACCAGACAGAGATCACATGTTTCCATCTCTTTCTCCACTTTGGTCAGGATGTGAGAGTCCAGGGTTTCTCCAAAAAACACCAAGTTGGGCCTCAGAAGACCGTGGCAGTCAGGTTCGCCGCACCTTGATACAGCAGCGATAAACAGTTGGAAGATTAATTGTGTTACTCTGCATTTATCAAAGAATAATTAGCCACGACACAAAGGTGTAAATTCACACATATGTATTTGCACTTGTTGTGTGGCCAGAGGTGCAACATGCTTGACTTTTAAAATCCATAAAGAACAAAGAATGATGATGATGTAGAAATTAAAAATAACTTCTTGTTATATTTGCTGAATTTTCACAGCAGTGCATGAGACAGATAGTCTGTGAAAAAAATCTTGTTCCTCCTCCTCCTCGTACTGCTTCAAATGACACTTCCTAGAGTCCACCACAGCTTAACTAAAACAGCCAATCAGAGCTGAGATGTGTCTAACACAGCTGTCAATAATGTCAATCACGGCTCATGAACTGCGGTCAAACTGTCAAACTAGACAGCGCTAATAGAATGCTTTCAGAAAGATATTTTAGTGTACTGTTTAGCTGTGAAATGAGACGTTTTGTGACCCACCTGCTACGTTGGAAACAGTCAAGCCAATAACTAAGCACCGCCCACCAGCTGGAGCAAACTCTCTAATTTTCGAGCTAAACAGTACACTAAAATATCTTTCTATAAACATCTGACATTTCTTTTTCACTTAAATCTTTATTAAAATATTTTTTGTGACACTGACATGTCGGTTACAACAGGATAATAAAATTATTTAAAAATAATAAAAGCTAACAAAACAAAAACTTCTTGGGTAAACACACATTTTTACATCTATTGACTATCATTCCAATCCTGTGTTGTCTTTTTGAGTCTTGTATAGAATCCATTTATCCCATTTTCTTTCTAGTTGTGCTTCTTGTAGTCTCAGTATGTGCTTACATTTCTCTATTAAAAAGATTTCTTCCACAAGTGTTAGCCATTGGCCCTTTGTTGGTGGTGTTTCTTTACCTCAGTTCCTAGTTAGCTTTCTTGCTTGCTACTAGCAATATTTTGATCAAATATCAATCATTAGCAATAATATTTTCTTCAGAAAATGTACACAGATAAAGCACCAAACAACTGTTAGGAACATCATATCCTAGTATGTGCTGGAGCTCTTTAAGACATCTGACATTTAACAGAATCCTGATACATATTTACCTGCGCTAAGGAGGTTATGTTTTCGCCAGTGTTGGTCTGTTTGTTTGTCTGCAAAATAACTCAAAAAGTTATGAACGGACTTTGATGGGACAAATTATGATAAAATTTTGGTGGTGATCAGTTGAAGCAAAGTGGATAAAATAATAAATAAAGTCTATCGTCTGACAGCCTCAGCAGCAATTCCAATTTCTAAAGACGGTAAAAATAGCGCCATCTGGTGGCCGGAAAACACGTCTTGTTCTACTTGCTAAATATAGTTGTAATTCTAAAGTTGAAATTAATGTTCTGTGTTGGGAAAAAAGAAAGTGAAAAATACAAAAAAACATTAGATTCTGTGTTGGTACAAAATAAAAACAAAATAAATACACCACAGTGTCTCCATGGTGAAGGCATATATAACCTAATAATCATAGTGATGCAAATAACTTAATTGTGATGCAGGCTGTAAAATCTGATGCAGAGGGGGAGGGAATATCGCCTACTTGGTGGAGGTCTGCACTTTCTGAGTGCTTTTCTAGTTGATAGTGCTGCCTAGTTTGACAGTTTAACTGAAATTCACGAGCAGGGATTGACATGACTGACAACTGAATGAAAGCATCACTTTCTTGCTGTTCTTTATTGTTCAACAGTATAACCCATGTTCCTTTTTTGTATGTGCATTTGAGCTAAAACTCAATTTTTTGATCTGTGAATGTGCAACACTTAGCCATATTTAGCAACAGTTGCTAGCCTAAGGTCTCTGGGGAAAGTCAGAATTTTCATAGCAAACCACTACCTTCACATGGAAGCCCTGACTCCACCATCACTAATATGGGGATTGAGTGTAATTCCCAGGTTACCTCAATCCATTATAAAACTAAGTCCTGTGGGGCAGAGCTCCATAGAAATATTTTCTTCATTGAATTTGCACTCACAGTGATTTACTCGAGCAGCAGCTTGTTGCTACACCAGCACAACATAAATTCTATCAGTGAAAGAGAGGGAGGGTGCAAGTTCAAAAAATGATGACGCTGTTAGCCCAGAAAACCAAAGATCTATTGCTTGTGTTTATCTCATTAATGGAATACTCATTAAATCAAATTCTAAGGGAATAAAAAAGAATAGGTGGAACTTAATTAGATGCACAAGGAACTGCAACAGGTGGTGAGGGAGAGCTGGGACACAGAGGGCGCTGAGCAGGAAGGAGCAGCAGGTCCAGCAGCAGCTCAAAGCAGAGCAGGTGGAGGGTGGAGATGCTGGTTAATACAACTCATGTCTCACAAGCATACCAAATTAATTCCACTTAATCTCTCTTATCTGAAGAGCACAACTGGTATTACACTGAAATTCCACCATTAATTGAACGTTAAGTTAATGTTTAATGACCGCAAACTGTCATCTCTTTGCTTTTGGTGTTATGGGATGTTCAGATATTTTGTTCCCTTGTTATATGACTTGTTTGCTGCCATAGATTTCTGTGCAACGCAGGTTCGTTAATGCTAATCGTTGCACCTGCTCTTTAACAGCAGGGAATTTTTCATGTAAATTAGCTCACAATTCCTCCTGATATTTGCACAATCCTCCCTCAGATGCATGTATAAATAGAGAGAGACACCTCAGTGCTGCCATGAATGCACCAAAGATGACAGGTAAATTGTGTTTTCAGGCTGGTGCACCTCTTTAAAGGCAGAATGAGTATGAGTATGGTTTGGATGCAGTTTGTAAACGCAACATTTAAAGTTGGCCCCTCCTCCCCGGCTCAACAGCTCCTCCTTGCTTATGATCTGGCACATGGTCGCTATGTTTTTATAGAGTCCCGCCCTCACACCCTGCGAATTAGGCACCGCTGCATAAAGGTTGACGCATCAAGCACACAGCAGATTAAAAAAATGCATCCCCTCTGTTAACCTGCCATCCTCTTCCATCCCCTGAGTCCAGACCCTGACATCATCCTATCCCATAACCAATAAATCATTGAGAATTATTACATTTTAATTGAATTTCTGCAGAGTTTTATGGGTTATGGGTTTATGGGCGTGTACTCCCACAGTGCTCAGGTGAGGCCTTTGCTTTATAAAAAGGTAGCGACCAAGTGCCAGACCATAAGCAGCAGGCATCCAAGAGACACAGCATCCAAAACATGCACATACGAAAATACATGCAAATTTTACTTTCACTTTCACTGGTGAGCGTTTTTACAAACAGTAACTGACAATCCTGCTCATCTATTTAAATCTGTGCATTCCCATAAGCATTGCCACGGAAGGGAGACGAGACCAAAGACAACAGTCAGAGAACTAAGTGAATCAGAGAGAAGTAATTTCACATGACGTGTTCTAAGGAGATACGAAGAAAACAAAAAATAGAGCTTTTGATCAGGAATGAACAGACTCTGATGTTGATTCTTCCCTCGGGCAGATCAAAACCAGTAGGTCACATCATATGATCAGAGATACTGGCAATTATAAGTGGCAATGTGAGCAGCACTGTGAGACAAAGCACGGGGCATCTTTTGAGCAAACGCACCCACTATAAACCAGCTGAGGGCACAGAAAATAAAATATTTTATATCGTTCAATTATTTAGTTTGTTACATGAAACCATACAAGGTACAACTCCAGTAAAGTGTCACAGAATCATTGAATCATGACGCAAGTTAGACATTAGACATGGTGGGGGCGTCCCCCCTGTTAAAAATTAACAAAGTGCCAACTGTGCTTGAGTCTATACATCACATTTAAGGAAAATCTGACTCATTCTGCCTTTAATAAGGGAAAACGCAAGGTGTGTTGTGCGTCAGAAAAGCAGTGCCAAAGGCTTAGTAAATCTGACCTCGGAGTTATTAATATGAAGTGACAGTAATCCCACCTTGGCAGTTTATCCACAGGAATCTGGGCATCAGCAACATCTGGGTGAGGTGAGCTGCACGTTAAGAGAACAAACACAGCGAGTTAAATGACACTGTACCCACACTGGGGTCAACCTGACGAGATCAGCCTACAAATCCTGCATGTTTATCAGTGTGTGTGTGTGTGTGTGTGTGTGTGTGTGTGTGTGTGTATACTCCAGAGGTGCTGCCTTTTACCCTTTGTCCTTTAGGGCAGCGCATATGGGGCTTCGCTTGTTCACGGTCACATGTCCACAACTCACACAGCGCGTCTCCATCAGATTGCCTGCGGTTACACACGCAAAACACAGCTGTTTTTCATTCAGGCCTGCCGGAGTCACAGAAAACATCTCCCTCACCACAGACAGTGTTGACAGTGATAGTTTTGTTTTTCTGACTCATACACAGTTAATTAAAGCAAGATTTTAACAAATAAAACAAGCACTTTTGCCACAATCCGCCCCAAAACGGTGTGAAAACAGAAAAGTCAGACAAAGCTGTCTTGTTAAGATTGAAATGCGAGAATCAACTCTTCAAATTATGTCATCAAACTTTTTGGAGTTGGGTGTACTGACATTAAATAAGTGACTAAACTCTGTGGGCTCATGGGATGTTTGTTTGAAAGACCAACAACTACAGTATGAATCACAAAATGATTCCATATTCCAGTAAAACCAGTGGATACACAATGGTGCAATCATAGCTTCCAGTAATCACTGACTACAGAGAGGCTTCAGAATTTCAGTTAGAGGCTGCTTCATTATTTTTTTATTAATCCTGATAGATAAATTAAAAGAACGGTGTGTAAGACTTGGGGGGATTTAGCGGCATCTTGTGGGGGGGACTGCAGATTGCAACCAGCTGAAACTTCTCCTGCTTAGCATTCCTTCAGTGTTAGGTTGTAACTGGGAGCCGAATTATCAGCAGAGGCCTCTTCCTCTCCATAACAAACGGACCAGGTGATTAAAACCAGTAAAAACACTGAATAAAATCGGTGTTTTGACGATGACATTTGGCATGTCCAAGACGGGCTGCTAGCCTAGCAACTGCTCATGTGTGCTCACCTTTTTCTCCAATAACTTAAGATCCAGACGCTCAGAGGGAATTCACGAGGAGTAAGGTTATCTGCAGAGGTCTCAAGGGACCATAAACTATGATGGCCCTATCGAGAGCCATTGTTTGGTTTGTGCGTTCTGAGCTACTGTAGAAACATGGCGGTGCAACATGGCAATCGCCATGGTTGAGGACCTATGTAGACATAAACAACTCATTTTAAAGTAACGAAAACACGATGATTTTTGTTTTCACACACTAAAGAAAACATACTAATTATATAATATTCCATTTCTGCCAATATATCCACATAAATCCTTCACACTGGACCTTAATGTCTTTTTATTTTACCCTCCCTCAGCATTTTTGTCTGCAGATGGCAACTTGTTCAATCGTAAACTTCAAAAGAAAAACACATCAGTTTATTTTTATTATTTTTTCCTATACAATTAGTACTCAGTGCAACAGAAAACTTCCTGTGAAATTTCACTATTTCGTCTCACCGTGAACCTTGAGCACGTGTTTGGACCCAGCCTGTCGGTGCAGGTCGTCGATGCACTGGGTGATGACGACCACTGAGCGTCCCTGCTTCTTCAGCCGGGCCTCACACTCTGCTATAGCCAGATGGGCAGTGTTGGGTTTCTTGCCCAAAGTCATCTCCCTTCTGTAGTGGTAGAACTCCCAGACCCGTGACGGGGTGCGGGAGAAAGCCTCTGGGGTCGCCAGGTCCTGAGGATGCATCAACAGAGGCATGTTTTAGGTAGAGGGTAGTAATCATAAGGGTAAGATTCAGAGGCAGGAATTGCACAGATGCTAAAAGCAGCATAGATTAAGTTTAAACACCTAAATTAGGGAGCAGATTATGATTTTTTTTGTATGAAAGACTATTTTCAATTCGTTCCTGGAGGTAAGTCTTGCTGCAGCCCACGACAAGCATCCAGATTATGCAACATACACCACTTCTCTCTTTACTGGCTGTTGCTGCTGAGATAAATCCACTGAGCTGTGAAGATGTATTATGTAAACATTAAGTACACCCACTCCACAGCAAGAACTCTGAACCACAGCTGGAAATTAGACCAAACACTAAACTTTGACCTAAATAAAATAAAGGACAATAAATAAATAATACAGCCACGCAGAAGTGTGTGTGTTTTGCTTTTTCAGAAATTACCTGAGATTGCCACTTTCTCCACTTCTCATTTTCTCCCCTGAAGGTTGGTACTCCACTCTCTGCACTCACACCAGCCCCTGTGATGATTGCTATGTGCTTGGCTCTGGAAAAGACCTCGCGGAATTCAGACATGTCTGTCGGAAAAGCAACAGAAAATTAAGTGCTTTTTAATTGTCTTGATATGTTTTGTTACTACTGATCATTCTTAACTTCTTGTCGTGATATTTAGTAAGAGGTTTAATTTTTCTGAGACTACATGTAGAAATATTAAAGTGTTTTTCGGTCTCAGTCACAGACTTTGCATTAGTGGAATCAGGAACAACTGATTTGAGAAAGAGGTCTATTTATGTGTCTGTACCTTTTTGTGAGGCGTCACAAAAACATTCAATTTGAACATTTCACTGAATAATTATGCACAGTGCCTGCCAAGAAGGATGCACCAATATTGACTTGACACAGCAGCAAATCAGCATTATATAAATCTAAGAGTCTTTTTTTGCTTTTCTTACCTGAGTTGGGTCTCGCTGTATCCACCAAATGTCCTCTCGACACATGAGTGGAGCACATACGAAGACCAAGAGCAAACACAGCTCGATTTTGGAGCAGCATTGTCACTGTTGTTACAGAAGAAAGAGAACACAAAATGACAAGAAATTATCATGAAGTCCCTCTTTTAACTCATACCTTTAGTCGTCAACCTGGTGGTCTGCACGACATGCATTATGACTATTCTGTACTTAACTCTTCCTCACAAACTCATGTTGTGCATCCAAGCAAACCCACACAAAGGTCCCAAGGACAGCAAATACGTCACACTACATTTGAGACATATGTGGGTCTGCATGTTATGCAAAATGAAAATCATATTGCGATTATTTTGACAGATATTGTGATGGCAAAATGAGTCACAATTTTAGCGGGAATGGTCATTTCTGCATTTCATTTTCACTGAACAAAAGAAATATAAAAATGCTAATATGATTTTTTGCTGGTGTACCAAACACGCATGTTCCCTTACATTTGGAATATGACTAGAAGACCTTTACCAACAAATTCCAACTCCTGCAATTTGGATATTGCACTTGGCCATATTGCAATTTCAATCATATGCCTATATGCACATGGTGTAATAGTGTGGCCATAAAGAACAGGCCGTCTTGTTTTGTTTACTCATCAGTAGTTGCAGTGATAGGTGGGAAAAGCACATACTCAACAGTGCTCCGAGATATGACACTTTGGAGTTATTTTAAATGGGGAATTCAATAGAGCTAAGCCTGTGTATGTGCAGCTGCCTCACTATAACATCACTTCAACATGTGAAACTGCCCATAGCGCACCAAAGGGAATGCCAAAATCTCATGGCACACCTGTATTTATAACCATGCACAACAGCCTCTGTAATGTGTTTTATCACTCTTATCATGACATATGTTTGTATTTTTTACTCATATCAAATAACAATTGACAACCAACTATAACTCATGAAGAATTCATTTTAAACCTTTTAAAATTACATCAAAGCACCAATAACACATCAGTTTAAATGGGAAATAATGACTCCCATGTGTGAACGGTGAAAAAAATAGGTTCCCTGTGAAGGTTTTCATTTCAATTTCTTGTTTAAAATGTCATTGTAAATAATTACAACAAAATTCAACGCATGGAATAAAACGGCAATCATTATAAAACTAATAAATAAATAATAAAGGAGGGGATAAGATATCATTCACACACACGCATGCTCACATACACACACAAGCAGTGCCAACATATGCTGTGAACATAAAATAAGTTCAAATTATTGCACATAAAATATATAAATGTATAAAGTTATTGTACTGGATGTAAGTATAAATATTAGATATTACTGGCTGTGTGAGTTCAGCAGCATTCAGTGTTGTTTGGCTACTTTCTAGATTAAATTAAATCAAATTTAACTTAATTTCATTTTCTGGGCAGAGTTTGCTTCTTTATTAAGAAATGGGTGTACGCAACATACTGCTACAGTCAATTACATATTCATTCATACATTTTTGTTTAATCCCAGTTGAATATTGCAATAACACTGTGTGGTTATCTTAAAACCCCCAAAGCACACCATTTGAGAGCCACTGAAAATGGATATCTGCAGGAAAGCACGTAGTGAGGCTGAGCAATCAGAGCAGTGACATTCTTATCTCCTACCCTGCCATTGCAACAGAGCTGAGGAAGCCTGGTTATTGGCACTAATACTTATATCAATGCGTTTAGAAATATGGGTTGAAAGTAAAAATAAGAGGCAGGTTTAAAACGGCCTACAAAGACAAACTAGCAAGGACAATAAGATAACTGGGTGCGCCCTGCATGCAAGCCTGAACACACAGGACTTGCCTACTGTGTCTAAACAGGTTTTGCAGGCTGCCATGTTAATGCATAAAGACTGAAATCCATCTGAGTCAAATACTTATGCACATATTCTGCATATTTCCGCATGTTAACAGCTAAGTTGCATCACGGTTGCCGCTGTTTGCCCTTTAAACGCCTACACACCGTTTTCCTGTGAGGCAACCTGCAACTTCATGTCTTTATCTTGACAGTAAAGGTATTTAACTTTAGCTGACACGTTCACAGTCCTTTACACACTCTCAAAATGCACAACGTTAGCATACCGTCGCCTTTAGCATCGTGAAGCGAGTTAGCTAACATAGGGATTAAATCTTGCACTGCTCTGTCACATTAGCAGGAACTACCGCGCGCATCCAAACATGTTTATTTACTAGTGATATCAGCTGAAAACAACACCCACACATGCGTATTTAAATCACCTTACCTTTGTAACTCAAATGTCCTTACCTCTCTTTATGGTATTCGCACTTTTAGGAGCGGAAAGTCACGCCGAGTTTGCTTGTTTACCTCTATCACTGCAATTATTATGAGAGGCCGTAAACACGCCGCACTGTCGTAAATCCGCGCGCTGAAAAATGCACATTAAACTGGAAAAAAAAGTGCAGTTCAGCAGCGCCATCTGGTGGTGGAGAGGTGTAACTGTGGTTCATTCAGGATGATTCATTCATTCCCCAAGATAGAGAGAGAGAGAGAGCACTTCATACTCCACCATTAAAGTCATACTGTGCTTTTACTGCATATCTATTTGTTTGTTATGCTGCCCTGCTGCAAAATGCAAAATGGTGTTGCTTTTTCGGGGATAGAAAAGATCTGAAGTGATCACACATCACATAGAGCTGCAGTGGTCCCCACTGAATGTCTGCCATGTTATGCACGGGCGGACTATGAGACAATAGGGCAGGATACACAGGCTTTGTGGTGGCTTTGTCTCTTTTTACATTGTTTTTTTACACCTCTTCGCAATCTTGATGCATCTTTTAGTCATTTTGTGCCTCTTTAAGGTATTTTTTGTCATCTTGTGGTCGCTTTGTGCCTCTGGAAGTGTTAATCTGAGCTCCTTTTTACGAGTAAAGTCCAGGGGGAGGCCTGGCACCTGGAGTCCCCTGGGCCTGGTCCTCCAGCAGGCCTGTTCAGTTATTCATCCATAATATTATTGTAGCCCATATCTTCTTCTGTGGTTCTCACATTAACCATTACATTTAAGTGTTAAATTTTGTAATCTTATCATCATTATCATTATTGCTTTCCCATCTTTAATAGTTTTTTTCTTACAAATTAGGCTGTAAATTATATATAATCAGACTTAATCATATTTTTGAAGTGTGTTATCAGTCTATAACTTTGCACAACAATACTGCCAATACTTTACTTAATTTTAGTCAGGCCAGGATAAAATAAATACTTCTGTAGGCAGGGGCAGATTATTAGACAATGGGCCCCTGGGCACAGATATGCAGAAGCCACCCCATGTTTCCTAAGGGAGCAAGAGGCATACCTTATAGTTGTGTAACCCTACTTTCTTGTTCAGTTGCGTTCTCCAGTCCCTCTGGCTTGTAGGTAATAAGCAAGCGACAGATTCTCTTGTTTTGTTTCTTTAATTCACACCAACATATGTCAAGACAGCATATATCAAACTTCACTCTCAACTGCAGCACATGTTAACCCAGGTCTGTTACGTCAACGCCTGTCCCCTGCAAAACAATATCACACAGGAACTATAGCTAGTTACTCATACTCTCACTTGAGGCAAAGGGGACTAACTAAAAATAGCAATTTAAAGGTACACATGAACATACCATAATATTTAAATTAGTAGCCTGGGCTATTATTTGCCTAAACCAGATTTGGGGCAGGCGTTTATATGAGACAGGCTTTTAATTCCTCTCACACAAAGCTGCTGCACTGCAGAGACGGGAAATACAATCAAAGTGTTTATTTAAACCAGTGTGAATATTACTTGTTTATATAATGTTGGTTTTGAATGAAGTAGTAGTAGTTTTTTTGCCTCTCTCTTGTTTACCAGCCCAGTAAATCTGAATGAATTACCGTCTTCTTTGGTGCTCATGGTTTCAGTAAAATGAGCTGAATGATTGACTTGTGGAGAATCTTTGCATGCACGATCTAAGCAGCTAATTAACCTTAGCTTCAGCAGGCAGCAAACAGCCCGGTTTTATACATCCAAAAGAAAAAGTATAAAAATGAACGACATGGTAACCAGACCGGGCGTCTAATTGAGACTAGTGTTTATTTAAAGTTTTACGGTATATAACTAAAATTATAGTTGAAGTGCTTTGAATGATAAAGGAATAGTTGCTGCAAGTAATAATACAAATTAAATCTGTAAGTCCGAAATAATAATGTGGAATTATGCCTGCCAAAATATGCCATAATATTCTGTAACACATAAATTAGTATGGTGACTTAAGTAACTATAATAACCCACAAATATAATATGCACAGTAACTATGGTTACGGTTGTTTAGCCTCATTTTGTGTTGTTGGTTTGCATCTTTTTGTAGTTGTAATGCATGCTTTGCGATTTTGTGTCTCTTTCCCAGCCAGCGTTTGTATGTGGGGCCCATGTGGGTGGTAAATGAGCTGAAAAATGGGCCCTATATGGGACTGTCCACAGGCTCCATATTGGCCCCATGACATTTACCCACATGGGTGGCTTTACTCTGGATAAGATGCCCATTTCAAACCCATACCCACTTTGTATTCTGGTAGCCCCAGCATGATCCATGTGGTGTCCACTCGGGTAAACACACACATATGGGCAGTTGGCATGGGGCCAATATGGAACACGTGGACATTTCCAAATAAGGCCCATTTTTCAGCCCATTTACTACCCACAGGGGCCCCACACACATACGTTGGATGGGTTGTGGTTGTTTTGCTTCTTTTTGTAGGTATTTTGTGTCTCTTTGCAGCTCCTTTGCATATCTTTGTGGTCATTTAGAAACTCTTCCTGGTCAGTACAAGTTAATATGAGTGACAGTTTGCAGATTAGACTCAGGAGGCCCCCTTGCACTTTGGGCCCCTGGGTCTGTCCCCCGGTAGGCACGTTTAGGAATCCTTCCATGACTGTGGGCTGTGTCTAAATCAGTAGGTAAAGCCTGTGACTGTAGTTTGTGAATGAATGTTGACCACATACAAATCAATACATTTGATCTAAATGTGAGGAGTGAGCATAACATTGCCCATATATGTCCATCCTTATATTTTTTTCCTCACGTTGTATCCATGCCACCAACGCCTCCCTGTCTCCCTCCCTCTCCCTCTCTCAGTGTGTGTGTGTGTGTGTGTGTGTGTGTGTGTGAACTCCCTCCTCCCCATCAATAGCTACCTCTCAGTGTGTGAGTGGCTGTGGTTCTGCGTCTGCCCAAGTCGGCCGGCAGTCATCCCTGGACACTGGTTCAAATTGATGGCGACCACTCCAGACAGCAGCACAGACCGCAGACCCATACGGAGACTCCGCTCCAAGAGCGATACCCCATATCTTGTTGAAGCCAGACTCTCCTTCAACCTGCGGACAGGTAGGCGCACATCCATCCGTCCTGTGGCCCCCAAATCTTTTTTAGATGTTTTGCCTGATGTCTTCATGTGGGTGGACCAGGAGGGGGATTATAGCTTCAGATACGCGCCTAGTTTACGCGAATGAAAAATTACAACAGTGTCCCCACAGGCTTGTATTCCCGTGGACTGGTGTTATAGTTTCCTGTGAAATGCAGCCCTCTATAATTTATTAATGGATAGCTCTGAATATTCTTGTTAGGCAGGGGGAAATGTGACTGAAATATTATGCAACTTTGTAGACTAAGGCTGGTGGTTATTCTGACGTGTCTGACGCAAAGACACCAAGGGAGTCCACATATTAAGCAGCATTTTTTTTTTTTTTTGTACAGCTTTAAACGCCGCTCATGTGTGAATTTTGGTTTCGTCAGCGCTGGGTAATTTGTACCACTGTAATTCAACGCAGTTATATAATATGAAGAAGCTTCAACGTGACCTGTAGTAGCCAAAGCTTTGACTGTGGTGCACAAAATGTGATGGGATGTCCGGTTTGGTCAGCGTTTTGATGTAGATTTTAATCGCCGCATTTTTAAACAGTTGAAATAGATCCCGCGATGATGCTCGTGGTGAATAGTCCTCTGTCTCCATCACCCTTTACAAAGCGTGTTGCATCCCCTGTTACCATGGTGACTTGGCATTTTATGCTGACTGAGTCAACAGGATTCAGATCTTTTGCACTACAGTGTTATTAAGACACACGCTGCATCCAGCTGCCTGGGCTACAGATCTCATGGTAGTCATGATAAGGTTTATTAAAAGGATTGGGGAGATGGTTGAAGCAGCCACAATCAGCATTTGCTTTTCTCTTATTAGTCTCATCCATCTTGACACACCAGTACTTACAGTTACATCTATGAATAGCTTGTTTTGTCTGACTCTCTCTAAAATTACAAAGACATCAGCAGAGAAATGCAGCAAATCTTCATCACACTCGAAAGACTTGATTGCAAATCAGTCAGTTAGCTAATCATTTCAGCACATATGTGTTTAAATGTAGATTGACTTGTGTTATCTCAAGTGAGGACAGTAGCAATCTAGACCAGTGGTTCTCAACCTGGGGTCAGTAGAGCCTCAGGGATCCTTGTGGGAGCTCCAAAGGGTCCCCAGAAAAAAACAGAAATAATAACAATGCATTTTACGTATAGGCACCTTTCAAAGCACTCAAGGACACCTTACAGCACACAGTTAAAAAAACAAGCAGCAATGTATCCGTAGATCATAAAATCATACCATACCAAACCATAATTTTAATATTAGGTATAAAAGCACAAGTATCAATATGTGTGTCACCATTAAACCAGACTGAATATGCCAGCTTGAAAAGGTGTGTTTTCAGACTGGGTTTAAAGGTGGAAAGGGAGTCGATAGTGCGAATGTCGTGGGGGAAAGAGCTCCAGAGGCGGGGGCAGAGCAGCTGAAGGCTCTAGAACCCATGGTGGTGGTGGTGGTGATGGTGATGTGAGTTGGATTGCAGAAGAGGATCTAAGAGTACGGCAGGGTGTGTAGATATGAAGGAGCTCAGAGAGGTAGGAAGGGGCGATTATGAAGGACTTTGGAATCGATGCAACAAATACATTATTTTCACTATTTAATTTGCTATAGATGTGGGTACACTGTGAGTGCCCAAGGCAGAGTCATAAGCAGGGGGGCACATGCATTTGTACCCCCAAAACAAACATCGAAATAGTAGCAATACTTTTATTTTAACAAATTGCCAGAATGCGACTCATGCAAAAAGATGCAAGAAGTGGGTGGTGGCAGTGCGTAACCTCAAAAACAATGGTTGCAATCTGCCATAAAATGCAAAATAAAAGATTGAAGCAAATATGCACAGTTGAAGCAGAAGGTACTGTAACATTTGAACCAGAGATGCACCGATCCAGCTTTTTCAGTTTCGATACCGATCCCGATGCTGTGGCTTTGAGTATCAGCCGATACCCAATACCGATCCGAAACCATGGTTGACCCAAAAAGCTATATACCTTTACATGTAGAACAGAAAAGACTAGAGGCATCAGGCATTGATGACGACACAGTTCTTTCCTAAGATAAAATGAAACAATGACGTTGCTGGCGTCGCAATAGATTTATAGGGAAAGGATCGCCTCAGGTATAGGTTGCATTTTCCGATACGCGATCCATCTATTTTGATGATATCAGTGCTGATATTCGATCCAGATATCGGATCGGTGCATCCCTAATTTGAACCATAAATGAATGCATGAAAAAAGACCAAGTTGTTGCATAAAAATGAACCAGGATGCAGTAAAATTTCTTGATGGGACGACCCCTAGACCCTGCACTTAACACGTGTCCTTCCAAATGTTGAAAGAAAATCTACGCCCTTGGTTATAAGAGTGACTTATCACTTGCTCCACAGTTATCTCCTCAGCTATAGTCGACATCTGTAGAATTCTGCTTTTAATCATATCTGACAACCGAAATCTTTTCAGATGGAAGTCCCTGAAGTGATCAAACCTATCGTCCTATCAAACAGGGTTACATGGCCTAATGTGTTTCAATTAAAGGCTCCTTGACATGAAAAAGGTTGGAACCACTGGTTAAGATGCTCAGGGCTGAGGAGATTACGATCAAAGGGTCATCACTTTAGTCATAAAGTGACCGCACCGTTCTCCAGTGCAGCTGCTCCGTGGTTAAAAAATGTAGCTGCCAAGCTCCCAGGTGTGCAACACTAACCAAGGCGCTGCTGGAAAAGAGCAGTTGTGTTTCCCTGGATGAATGAATGTTGAATAAAAAAAGCCCCCCAGTATGTTTATCTCAGATAAGCCTCTGTAGTTCTCGGCTGCTCATGCCAATGAGCTGTTTGGCCTGTGGAGACAAGCTTGTTGTCAATGGCAGGACACTGTCATTTGTCTCTGTGCTCCTTTTTTTCCTTTCCCTACTCTACATCGAGCTCATACAAAGCATGAGGATGGCACGGGGGCGATTTGTACAACAGCGCTGTTGACTCACTTCCACCTGAAGAAGTGGAGCAGGCTTTCGCTTGCTTATTGCCAAGGAAACCGAAAGCCTTGTGGTTGCGAGCCCAGGTGCTTAATAATGATAAATGACCAGGGCTGCCAAGGATGTGAAACAAGAACTAAGCAATTATCTCTGTGTAGCTCTGGACAAGGCGATGGCTTTGGTTTCTCTCTGAGCCTTTTTCAGGGTCATTGTAATGGTTAAGCCTTATGTTCTATTTATGACTGTATCCATGTTTTCATCAATGAACTGCTGCTGAACAGAGAGCAGAAAACGCACTTTGGTATCTAACACAGTCCCGCTGTAATCAAGACACCGCCAGCGTCTGCCAGCTTCAACGAGACTGCGTTGTGTAATTTGTTTTTGATTCGTGGCGAGTTTGTGTGCGATTTGGAGATGAGTCGAAGGTTCGCAGCCAACTCGACTGTTCAGTGTTTAAACAGCTGATACTTTGCTTTATTCTGTGATGCTGAACCCGAGCTTAGTTAGCCCATGCATGGCTCAGTGGTGTCTATTGGGATTCAGTCGGACTTTTTTTTGCAGAGACAAGGCTGTAGCATACAAATGACATACTCTATGGGCCTCTAATGGAATCACGGTGCATGTATGAAACATTGCTTTATTGCGTTGACCTGCTTAGCGTCTGCACTAATCTAATTTGCCTCACAGTTAAATGGCCCTGCACACAGTCACAAAGACATAACAACGTAATGGCATCAGTTACTGTGCAGCTATCAACGATTGTGTCACCTGTCATGAAACATACAGGGTGTAGGTGTAGAGGGCTGGTTGACCTACTTCACAGGTTTTATTTCAATCATTACAGCCTGTTAAGAAGCATCTGGACCAACAGCTGAGAGATTACAGTGTTTGTTGAACTACAATCATTATTGTTTACGTCAGGATCTCGTCTTTGAATTTATACCCAAAAGGCAAAACATGTGTATTTGCGTGTCAGTGTGCGTGCATATTGGCCCCTTGTTAGTGCGACGTGCGCGTGTCGCCTGCTGACACAGCATCCGTCTCACTGGAAGAGGTTGTCTGTTTGTTTTTATTTGCTCATCATTCAGCAGCTCAACTACAGCCCCATCTGCTTTCTGTCTGCACACTCACGATAACACACAAGAAACTCTCCCAAGTACAGAAGCTAGCTCTTTTGATTTTCCACGAACATCTTTCTACCAAAGAGACCAGACATCTCGGGGTTTTCTAACATCTTTGCTCAAACAATCAACACAACCTTTTAACTTTGTGTCTCAATCCCGTCTGTCTCTGTATCTTACTCCTTTTTTTTGTAATGCTCCATGAAATTAATAGATGTCTGCACTGATTTTGACAGAAGACGGACTCACTGACTGCCTGGTGAAGATACAGTTGTGTTGCGAGTACTTCACATTCATGCTTTTATATTGTGATTTCACTAGTGAGAACCACGCCAAAACAATATGTCTTTAAATGTTTAATTGTAATTCAGCAGGAGTTAGTTGCTGAGGACTGGTGAATGGATGTAAGTGGAGGGTGCAGGTGGAAGAGGGATGTCTTGGAGATCGGGCAGAGGGAGACTCAGTGTGGGGGTTCCGTCTCAGGTGTTTTTCCATCCGAGCTGATTACAGGCCCCCCAGATGGTACCTAGAACGAGGCATGGGAGAGGTATGCACCTGATTAAATAAGAAGAGATGGGGGGAGAAAGGGAAAGAGGATGAAGGAATGTTGGTAGGGATGAGGTAGGGAGGATGATGGAGAGGAAATGGAGGGTGGGTGGAGCAATCACAAAAGTAGGTTTGGCATAGCCTCGCGTCACCAGGCTCTTCACGTAAGGCGAAGAGCCTGGTTTCCATTCACTCTGAATTTTGTCTGGATTCTGGTTCCGGTCTCGAGAGCGGATCCGGAATTCACCAAATTTACCAAAGTAAAAGTGTTCACCAAAGTAAAACTTTAAATTCTGGCGCACCATCGATTTACAATAAAAGAAAAAGTTTAACTTTATGGCTTGGGGCTTTTCTTGTAAATTATATTCTTTAAATTAAAAAGTTTCACCGCATTTTTATTAGCTTGGTGCTTTTATTTTGACGGAAAGGCGCATCCATCGAATTCCGGATCCTGTATTTCTCGCCCTAGCTCCGGTTCCTTACCAAAACTGCCACTAAACGGCCCCAGACTAGGTTTGGCAGGTAGTTAGACGTGTCGCTGAGGCGTGGCCCTGTGCCCGAACCTAAGTTAACAAATTAATTTTATCTAAACAGGAATAGCTGCATGGAGGAATTTTCTTCTCTTTTTTGCTTTTTTAATTGTGCTAAAAATGAGCAAAAAAGCCGTAATCTTTATTTACTTTTGATAAAATCAAAGTTCTGCACAAAGATCTTACTTCTAGCTATGACTATGGATGAAACGGTAAACGGTTTCGCGATTAACCGCAATAAGATTCCCAACGTTTACTATTAGCCTTCAAAAACTCACAGTAAATTCTGTCCAGCATAAACCAAAGTTAGCAACAGTCTCTGGGAAGCAGGCGCGGCGTGCAACATGGGTTTGTTTTGGTGTTCTTTTGTTCACAGAGAGAGCATACAGCAGGCAAACCCAGTGATGCTACTGGTCCCTTTTCCTCATCTACAGTGACACTGACACTTGAGCAAAGACAAGCTATCTTTAATGTTAATGCACATTTCATATGGTGTCATATGTTCACACAGGCATTGGCAATGTTATTAGATTAATGTTCATGCAAACAAAAAGAGCATGGTGCTGTGTTTCCAATATAAAACTTGGTGATAATTTTTCAGTGTGTGTATCAGGACTTTTAGGACAATACTATGATGATACCGTGATCACTTTGGTCGCTATACTAATGCTAATAACTTTATTTCTATAGGACAGTTCATAAAGTAAGTGCAACTCAAAGTGCTTTGCATAATAAAATGAGAAAACACACACAAAAGACAATACAAGATAGAGTGAATAAGATTTGATCACACACTCACATACACACGCATAAAAAATACAAATTAGCTTTGATATCAATTAATCAAATACACGCTACAAAAATGCAAGTCTAAAAAGGTTTTAGGATTTCGTTTGAAGCTGTCGACTTAATCAGAGAGTCTGACGTCCTCTGGAAGGCTGTTCCACAGATGAGGGTCTGCAACACAGAACGCAGCATCACCGTACTTTTTAGTTCTACTCTTGGGGACATTTGGTGGACCAGAGGTGGAGGATCTTCAGGAGGGAATGTATTTAAGCAACATATCAGATAAAGAGTCAGGAGCCAGTCAATTAAGAGATTTAAAAACTGACAGCAAAATTTTAAAATGGATTCTAAAATGAACAGGAAGCCAGTGAAGAGCCTTTAAAACCGTAGTAATGTGTTACGTCTCTAGTCATGACAAAATTTAGGCACAGCTCACGAATACTAGGCTATCTTTCAGAATCATGCAGCATATTGCAATCAAGAATGGCACTTTAACTTTTGATATTGTTGTGTCTTTCAATGCACCTTGCAGCCCTGACATGGGTCGGCTTGTCCTTACAGGCTCAGGGTCTTTCCAGATCCTTTCTGGCAAATGGGACATTAATCACAGCACACTTACTGTACAGATGTTAATTGTGCTGAACAGCTGGGTGCTGTGTGCACTGTAGAGGTGTGGGGACACCAATGGCTGGAGCTCCCACAATTACACCTGGCCTGAATGCAAATAGACAAAGCTGGAGCCCAGACTCGGCTGCATTGCAGGGTTCTTCCCTCGCAAGTGTGTATACTGCATTCACACACATATGAGACATGCATACTCTGTATTAGGAATCAAACATGGGTGCAAATTTAGATGTAAGTACACGCGTAAATATGCACAGACATGCACGTTTGCACACGCAGTATTTGGAGATGTACAAGTACTCTTTGTCTCACAGTTCAGTGTTCAAGCCTGGCTCTGTGTTGCAGCCACGTAAAGCTAAAAAAAAAGAGCTAAACTCAACTCATTCACCACCCACCACTCCCTGCTTCTCTCTCTGCTGCTGCTGCTGCTGCTGCTGCTGCTGCTCTGTGTTGCAATCCCTGTATACTGTAAGCACTGCTGTCCAAAAGAGTACAATCAATACATACCAAATGCATGGTGGGACGGGACAAATTTCTGCTGCAGAGTTGTGTGTGTGCCTGCAGAGTTTACTCGAGGATTTACAGTATGAGAGATTTAACTGATGCCTCTCTAACAGGACATGCGTGCAGATATATTATGTTCTGTTTCACTACTCTGATAATCATTCAGAGATGATTTGCATACATACACTCGCACGGACGAAGGTCTAGTCAGATGATCCACTTTTTGTTGGAATTCAAAAGGCAGCTAAAGGTGACTGCAAGGTCAGGAACACGTGGAATTTGCAATCACCAGTGTGAGCTGTCAGTCCTTTTTTTTTCGAAGGAGAAAGTGAATTTCAGATTAACTAGATGGGCTGGAGCCAGTGCAGACGCTGTTGAATTTGTAATGTTTTTATCTGTTTGCAGCAACACTCGAGGCTATTAGCAAAAGTGTTTAACAAAGTGGTGATAATTAGTGGCAAGAGATTTGTATCAGTTCTCTGTTTCTGTCGCTTCCAATCTATCTCTCTTCTTTCTTTTACATCCCCCCCCACACCCATTGCACGGATGCATGCACACACAGCACATTGCTGACATTTCAGACCATCATATGATAGACTAACAGCTCTGCATCACAAAAAAAAACAGCCCAGCATCCATCTTCCCTACTTGGTTGCACATAGGCCTGCTTGTGCTGAAGCATCCCAGGTCTGAATAAAACATGAGTAGGAAAATCAGAGCAAAAATAGCAGTGCTATATCCAGGGCCCTTGCTGGATGCTCCTGCTGCATAAAAGTTCAATCAACCATCAGTGTCACCTGGCCAGAAAGCCTGCCAACCTCTGTAGCAAGATGCTTTAAAGAAAACGACAGGCAGGTGTCTTCTATGAGAGCCTGCAGGAAGCTTCATCCTCCCAGAACCATTCTCTCTCCCTCTCTCTCTCTGCTTTCTTTTCATCTCTCCCTCTCTCTTTGCCACACTTAGAAGTGTGGGAAAGGCTCCTGGCTGTGATGCGCTTTCCACACGCCAGCTGAGAAATAACGCCTATTTCAAAAGCCTCCCAAGCTGAAGAAAGCGGCATGACGACGTGCTTATGGGTCATATTTATAGTAAGTGTGGCGGCACATTGGGCAGAGAGGGGTAAAGATACCACTGCAATCTGAAAAGCAGCATTGCCAAGGACCAATTATGCTGGAGGAGAGAGCTCCGCCTGAATCAGTTACTCTCTAATGCTGGTTTTCAGTGAATTTAAAGCAACATGCCATGAATTCTGTTGAGTACGGAGAAATAAAACAAAGGAGGCAGCACACTGTATCCGGTCTGTTGCTCAGAGGATGGGTGGGTCATATTACTAATATCTACACTGACAACAAAATGTTTATTCTCAGCGAGATAATATAACGCAGGTGGGGGACAAACGATGGGCATCCATTACGTGGATATGATGAATGTCTACAGGATGGCATTTGTTGCTGGCGTCACCAATGCAGCTCCCATAGTGCACCAGCTCTTGAGGACATTTCTGCTGAGTAAGAGACTTTACAGACTCAGAATCCCTTCGACGCTGCTGCAAACCTGGGACTCAATTCAATCAAAGCTGCATTGCACCACTCAGCAGTCCTTCAAAATTGTATCCTATTTCTAATGATAAACGTCAGGATGCATTTTGGCTCTTGCATTCCCAAAGCTGGTCAGTGTCTCTGTATTTTAAATGAAAAAATACCCTTAGCTGATTTGTGTTGTTCTACTATAGTCTGTCAATATAAACCACAAATTAATTTAGTGTTGCTACAGTTAATACAGACTGAATGTGACCTTTTATGTTATAATATAAACCTTATTTTGGAGTGAAGCCCTTCAAATGACACAGAGATGTACGGTGCTCGCTCTACACAGAACATTATGGTAAATTATGCCCGCAGTTTTCAGACAGTTATGTAAGTCTGTGTAAAAACAGGCTAATAGCCTACAGGATAAATGACTGGGATCTGAAGAGGCAGGATAATTATATGAAATTGAACCAAGGGGACATTTTGCTCCAATCCGTTATCCAGCAAATCTTACAGATCCAAAGCTGAATTGATCTTGTAGTCATATCACATCACGACCGCAGGGATAAAAATGTTTTTGAATACTTATTTAATACTTATTAAAAGGCCCTGTGTGTAGGTTTGAAAGTGTGTGGCTTTGAAGATCACTCTGATACGCAATGTTGAAAAATATATATATGCTATTAGACTAATGAATATTCTGTACATATGCACTTTAAAACTAATTGGAACATCAAAAGGCAAAACTTGGGTTTATAGTTTTATTTTAATATATTTTTATTAGAATATTGTGGTAGAGAGATGACAAGAAAATGAGTGGAGAGACAAATGTGGAATGACATGCAGGTAAGGTACCTGCGTGCATGAAAACATGAGACACTGCCCGAGTTTACATGCACAAAATATTGTGGTGTCTGCCCTTATTCCAGAAGACAATGTTCCTATAAGCTGTTTACATGGCTGATGAAAATTAATATTCTACTAATAATCCTGTTTACATGCAGCTATGCGGCTATGCATTATGTGGCACGGCGGTGCAGTGGTTAGTATTGTCGCCTTACAGCAAGAGGGTTCCTGGTTCAAATCCAGGGTGGGGGAGCCCTTCTGTGTGAAGTCTGCATGTTCTCCCTGTGTCAGTGTGGGTTTCCTCCAGGTGCTCCAGCTTCCTCCCACAGTCCAAAGACATGCAGGTTAACTGGTGACTCAAAATTGTCCGTAGGTGTGAATGTGAGCCTGAATTGTTGTCTGTCTCTATGTGTCAGCCCTGTGATAGAATTGTTGTCTGTCTCTATGTGTCAGCCCTGTGATAACCAGGGTGTACCCCGCCTCTCGCCCAGTGTCAGCTAGGATAGGCTCCAGCTCCCCAGACCCCCAGCAGGATAAGTGGTTACGGAAAATGAATGACTGATATGCATACTCAGATTAATGTGCCCTAACATGTCATTTATGAAGTCAAAATATGGAAGAGTGGAACGACTATTGGTTGTGCCGGGATTTTTAAAAAGTTCTCCAAAGGTGGCAGATTTTTTAGACCGTGCAAACACAGCCTCCCTCTTTCATTCCTTCAACCACTTTCTTGAAAAGGTCAGCGTCACAGTATTTTCACATCTCCTAAAGCCTGTTGTTATCCGAAAGTGTTTCAGGCTTTTTCTCTCGGGCATATCTCTACCTCAGCCTTGCAAACATTTCAGTCAGGAGGGACTCACTGATGGGTGATGAATCCATAGTCGTAAAGGGAACCCACGTGGGGTCTAGAAGCTGGTGGTGGTAGAGGTGGTGAGAATGAGATGAGAAGGAGATGTGGAGAAGATGGCGAAGTGCTGACGATCTGTATGAGTAGAGGGATGAGCCTTCGTTGAGCTTGACCTCGACTCTGGATACGATGGGGAGTGAACACCCATAGTCAGCTGAATAGAGGAAGGATGAGCATAAAGAAAGTCTTCCTGATTGAACGACAACAATGCATTTGGGTAAAAACCCATATTCTGAATGCACCGTCTACAGTACATGTCCAAATAATGATGTTAAACCCAGTAAATATCGGCATATCCCACGTCTTCATGAGAAAATACTACATTTCGGAATAAGGCCTAATTCAGAACATCCAAACAGACTATGCTGTTTACATGACACGTATCAAATTCAGAATATTGTCATATTCTGGATAATAGTGTAATATTAGTGTGCATGTAAGTGTGCCCATTGTGGTTTGTGATTATATTGTGGCTAACCCTAGATTTGCAAAAGTCTCACAAGCCACTTCTACGTATTCTTGTCTCAAGGTTTTATGGTGTGACAGTGCTGTGGTAAAGGTCTGGGTAGGTTTAGGCACAGAAAGCACTTGGTAAGGGTTAAGAAAAGATAAAGGTTTGGGTTAAAATGATCTCTTGAAACAAGGAACAAGTCTTGCAGGAGTTTTTATGAATCTAAGGTTACCATAGACGAGACAGTTATCTAGACGATAGAGATGTTTCTGTTCGTAAGGGAATGTTTTTGGTTTGGATTCATGGGGATTCATGAGGAGCCATTGCTGTATCAATGGCATAAGATTTGAAATGACTCGTATACTATATGGATAATTGTCTGCATTAGATGATTCAGAAATTACGACAGCAGTCACAGCCCATTAGTATCTGCGAAAAGTCTTTGACGTGACGTCATTTAACGCTGAGCTACCTGAGCCTGAGACCCCAAGATATTAGTCTTAACTTCAGCACAGGCGTAAGAGGCCATAGGGGACCTAAGCTCTTCAGCTGATAGTCCACATCATACCGTGGTGTTCATCAAGAGCGAGCAGGACAGATGGAGGTTTTAGTCAGAGAAAAATCTCTGAGTGTCTCTGCAGACCGAGACAGCCAGAATGTCCCAGAGGAGTGGTGCAGTCTGGCTACCAGTAAGTGTTGCAGAGCCCGCTGGAGATTGCTTTCATTTTGTGGGATTTCTTCTGTTTCAATTTTTCACTCGCTTGCTGTCAAGTAGTGTGATTCTGCGAGCATATAACCGAACCTTGTTACCTCAAAATCTGCTCTCGCACGGCACATCCTGACCACAGCACTTTCAAAAGACTGGAAATGGAAAAGTAGACAGTGTTCCCTTTTCCTTTATTGCATTTTATTTCATTAAACAGGACTAACACAATCGTCCTTGGATCCCTATCGTGCCGTTATTACAGAGATGTTCACCCCCTTCCGTCCTCCCCCCCCAAAAAATCTGCTGTCTGTCACCCTGTATCACCTTGCCTGCAACACTGTTTCTTAATTAGCAGGCAAAGTGGAGAAACAGACAAAGTGGAACATCTCAAACTGAGGGTTTCTCTGTGCTCTGCAGGGACAAGCCTCAGCACAGAACAAATGAAAGGGACAAAAAAAAGATATGTTTGCGACAACAGATCTAATGAAAGGTTTAGCATTAGTTGCATCTTTATCCTCTCAAACTTAAAAGAAGATTACAGTCCTACGTAACAACTTCCAAAAATCAAAATGTCCTGCAGTACAAGCGTCACTCTTATTTTGACAGCTGGACGTGCTTTCATAAGAAGTCTGTGGCGTGTCATTGGATATAGCCTGTGAAAGAATTGGTAAGAATTAACAACCTATAAACACTGTGCATAAAATCCAGTTTGACTCTGGCTGATGAAACAGAGGTGGTCCCTGGAGCACCACTGCTCTCTGGTGGAGCAATGCTTTTTCTGCATCAGCAGGCTACTGCACAAGGGGAAATGTGCATGTGTATACACAAATATAAGATATATAAGATACTGAGATACAGAAAATAAATAACAAAGAATTTCAATAATTGATTAATCACTGAAGTCATTTACAAAGCAAAAATCCAATTTCAGTCATTATTAAATTGCAGAGGTGTGGACTCCAGTCAGACCTGAGTCACACATCTGATGACTTCAACTCATTCTGACAGAATCATAAAAGACTCGGCCTTTAACACCAGTGACTCATGACTTCACTTGAAGTTGAGCTTTTTGATTTGAAAATACTTGATACCTTCCCCTGAGCCCAGAGACTAAAAGGGATGTTATTTAAAACGTCTGCCAGGAATCAATTAATTTCCCTTCATTTCCTGTATTAACCAATGTTAACGCTATTCATTCCCAGCAAGTCGACACTTCATTTCCCAGATCCATTTTGTTTGAACCGATGGGACAGCATCCAGTCAAGTTACAGGAGAGAACCATGAACTTACGTTGCGGTACTGAGCACCACTTCTAGGGGGTGAAGGTGGAAGAGGGATGTCTTCTTTTGGGTTGATCTGGACGATGTTGTGCAGATCGGGCAGAAGGAGACTCAGTGTGGCGTTTTTCCACCTGACATGGGAGAGGTATGAACCAGATCGAATAAGAACAGATAAGGGGGGAGAAGGGAAGAGAGGATGAAGGAATGTTGGGAGGGATGAGGTAGGAAGGATGGAGGGAAGGGAAGGGGAGGGTGGGTCGAGCAATCTGAGACAAACAGGGCAGGATGGGTTGACCAGGCATCAGTAGGCTTGGCAGGTAATCAGAGGTGTGGTTGAGGCGTGGCCCTGCACCCGAACCTAATTAAACAAATTATCTTCATCTCAGTCAACAAAAACCAAATTGCAGTTTGCAAAATGTGCAGGTCAAAAATGACAGAAACCTAAAAGCATACAAACTTGTTTAAATGCAAACTTTAAAAAGCACATTATGACCTTTTAAAGACTTGAAACTCAAGGTTAAAGACTTGGGACTTGACTTAGGACTCACCTGTCTCAATTTGGGACTTGACTTTCTTGCAAAACCATGACTTGGTCCCACTTCTGTTAAACTGATAATACAAGCAACGTAAAAACAGCTCTGGGAAATTTTGACGGTCAATTTTAGGGATTTTATATGATCAAAAATGTGAAGTAAATAATTCTATTTTTTTTTTTTTTTAATTAATTTTAATTTTATATGGGGAGGGGAAATTGACAATACAATACATTCCCATAACTTCCATGTAGGCCTGCAGACTAATTATTATTTCCATTATTATTATAATAATCTGACATTTCTCACTTAATCAGTGGCCAGAGCCTGAGGTGATGTCTTCAGGATACTTGTTTTGTCAAACCTAACAGCTCAAAGCCAAAGATATTTAATTTATAAAACAATAAAGAGCAGCAAATTCTCTTATTCAAGAAGCTGGTCCAACAATTTTGCTTTTAAAAAATGACTGAAAATAATTAATCAATTACCAAAATAGTTGCCAAACAGCTCCACTCCCATCTATGCAAAGACCTGAGTTATTTTCTTTGGATTAGCTTCCTCTCCAAACCACCCAAACTGAGAGTCTGCCTCCTCCTACAGCCTTGAGCTTCTTGTAGCCCGAGGAGAAACCGTGTAGACATCAGCATATTTTACAAAAGACTTTGATTTGACACACTCTGTGCGCAGCAAGGTCATTTTTCTCAATGAAGGAAAATCATTCACAGTATCAGACAAAATGTAGTTTATTGACACATCTGTAGCTGGTTTATAAGTCATCGCACATACACACACATAGCTGCTGACACAACTGCATGTAGTGTCCAGTATAGTATGGCAGGTGGTGTTGTATAAACAGTTTAATACAAGTCTACAAACTAACACATACATGCCTTCTCTCTGTGCTCTCTAAGGCGAGATTTTCTCGTGAAGGATTTGTCACACCTCGGACACGTGAACGGCCGCTCCCCTGTGTGAACCATCATGTGCTTCCTCAGCTCGTTGTTTAGTCTAAACGCTTTGCTGCAAACCTCGCACACGAATGGCCGCAGCCTGATGTGTTTGGCTCTGCGGTGAGCTATCAAATGGGATTCCCTCTTGTAGCTCACGTCGCAGTCCTCGCACTTGAACGGCCTCTCCGACGTGTGTTGGATCATGTGGAGCTTGAGCTGGGCCGCGCTCGGCCAGCCTTTCCCGCATGTGTCGCAGAGGTACGGTGCTTGCCCCGTGTGTTTATACAGATGCCATTTGAGGTATGTTTTTTGATTGAATTTCTTCCCGCAGACCGGGCACGGGTAACCACCTGTGTGTCTCACCATGTGCGCTTTCAGGCAGTCTTTTGAGCTGAACTGTTTCCTGCAGTAGGAGCACACGCTGGGTTGCTGATCTCGATGCTTTCGCTGGTGCAGGATCAGATGAGCGAGATATTTGAAGCTTCGCCCGCACGTTTCGCAGACCCGGGGTGTCTCACGTGCAGTGTGGATTTTTTCATGATCGTGTAGCTGTCCCGGCTTTGGGAAACATTTCTTGCAGGTGGCGCACTGGTACAAGCTTCTGTTTCGCAGGTGTTGAACCAGCTCGCACAACCTCACGAAAGTTCTCTTACATAAAGGACATGGGTATGGGCCTCTGACTTTATGAGACTGGGAATAATGTCTGTTCATGATGGCTATTTTTGAAAAGGTCTTCTCACACATGGTGCACTTGATGCTACGGGATTTAGTCTGGGATACAGCTACATCGTCAGCAGAGACTGGAGTTTTTGGAGTTTCAGAACTGGTATTTTCAGCTGATCTGAAATTACACGCATTGATAATAAAATAGTCTGTGTTTGTCCGCCTTCTCCTTCGAGGAGCCCTTTTGGAACATTTGCTTTTGTGCTTCTCAAAACTCTTGTAGTAACTAAAATCCTGGCCACATTCCTGACACGTCATAGGTGATCTAGCGCGCACGTTTCCAGGTGTATCCATGATCCTTGGGGGCCAAGTTATACCACTTGGAACATTATTATTCTCCCAATTCCTTTTATTTGTGTTGCTGGAGGAACTGTCCTGCGAATTCTGGTTTGAAACCTTGCATTTACCTTCCTGGTGCATCTCGGAGTCTTCGTCAAAGCTGTCGAAGTCTTTCCCACAGTGAGAACAGTGGTTGGGACTCTGCTCAGTGTGGCATTTCATGTGCCTCATCAAATCAAGAGAACAAGTAAATATTTTCCCACATTTGGAGCACTGTTTGGCACGACTGCTTCTTTTACCTGGTTGCTCCTGTTGCGAGTCAGACGATGTCGATTCCTGGGGTGCAACATTTGAAGGTCCACTTTCAGTTTTGCTGACGAAAGACTCTTTGGTCTCATCAGCAGGGTTTGTTTTGAAGTGATGAGGTAAGCTTGTGGAACACTGTGGGCCTGTCTCTGCTTGTAGACTGTTCAGATTTGATGGGCTATGTGTTGCGGCACTTGCCAATGATGAAAGCTCATCCTCACTTCTAGAAGCATTATTCTCAGGCAAAGTCAGTGGTTTGGGATTTAAATTTATCTCCTCGAAAAGGCAACTCTGGCTCACAGAATTTGAGTGACTTGTCGTGTTTGTAAAGCAATCGCCGTGTGTCATCTTGTGCTTCTTTAGTTTCCTACGGGAACCAAAATCTTGGCCACAAACAAGACACTTGAAGGTTTTTGATGATGTCCGCCTGCCAGTTTTCAAATGGTGGAACCATGTTTTGTCCATGTTGTCATCATCATCATCAGTAGACCAGCTGTCATCGAAAGGTTGGAGTATTACTTCAACAAAGGCTCCTTCGTCTTCATGTAGATCATCGACGTGCTGCTGCCCATTTCTGTCAGAATTCCTCATCAATTCTGAATTTATTTCCTCCAAGTTTTCTTCTTTTAACTTTATTGCCTCGAGGCAAAGTGCGTCTCCTTCGTCATTGTCCACATTTGGTAGGTTATAAGACAGGCTGGTAAGAATGCAGTCATCACCAGAGGAGGACAAAGCTGGAATAAAATGACAAACGAAACACAAATTATTCTCAGCAACTAAAACAGAAGAAAAATGAGTAGTGCGAAAGACAATTAGGAACGGTGTGAAGACGCTACCTTGTGAAACTTTGTGGCCATGATGTTTGCGATGCTGGATGAGTGTATTCAAGGGCTCAGGTTGATTCATGAAGTCTACACACTCTTTCAAGATCGTAGGGGAGAGACTGAGCCGACGGGAGGTCTTGAAACAGAAGAGAACAGATCAGCAGCAATCAGTGTCAGATATTATAGAGGAAGTGTCCTGTTATGCTGTCCAGTGATAGTGATACACTGTGATAAAAGATTTGATTCTCTAGGCACTAGGATCCCATGAGTAAAGGTACGTCCTGGGTGTTACCGTCTCACCCTTTTTCCCCTTTAAGGGCAGTGGGTCACCTGTGTGTACTTTAAAGTGTGTGCGGAGGGAAGCAGCTCTATCGCGGTGTGTTCTCAGCTACAGTTCGGAGCTGGTATGCTGTCACCGAGAGAGGTAATGCGTGTGTGTAATTTCAGTCTCCGGGTTACGTTACATTAACATTATTGAGGAAAAAAAAATCATGAATTTTTTTCCTTGGTTTTTTTTTTTTTATATATTCTGATCTATACTGTTAATTTCCTCATCACTGTAACAACTAGGGCTGGGGATCACCACTGATTTCCTGAATTGATTTGATTTCGATTCCAGTTTTTGCTAGTATGTGAAAGAGAGAGACCTAATACTGAAATTTTTTTTCCAAGGAATTATTTTTAAAAAAGAATAAATTCAGAACAGGATTAAAACTGAATATTTTATAACTAAATGTTTCTAAAGCAGTAAAATTAAAACTGCTAAATCACAATATAAACTTAATATCTCACTGGAAACTAATCTAAAATGTCAATACAATAAATGATATTCCTGACATCACAATACTGAGTGAAGTTCAGAAAGAATGGAGAACACACACATCAGTCAGTATCAGTCCTCATGTCCTCTCTGCTCCTCCCTCTGCTGCCGACAGTCACTGCCTGCAGGTCACATGACCACCAGTAAGCTGACAAAGCAAATTGAAATATCACTGTTCTACATGTTTGCATGTTGCTACAAAGGTGTATTGATAAAATATTGACTTCTTCCTTGTGGAGGTTTTATTGCTCTTATAATAACATCCATCTCTACACCGTGGCATCCTACTTTGTGTGTGTGAAATTGCCACTGCATGATAATAAATGACACCAAAACATAAAAACAATAAGCTAACAGTTACAGAAAAAAAGAGCCAGTAACGTCATCATTGGTGTATTATTACCTCCACCAATAAGCTGACTTATTCTCGTAAAAGGAGAATTTCGGATTTGTTTGTACATTGGGTGGGTAAGTCGTTTGGGGGGTTCCATAACGTTTTGACATCTTGAAAATTCAACTCGCGTTGCGCGTGTCTGTGTAGCAGCCTGAATGAATACTCCATGAAGTATCGGATGACATGATTTATCAGTGTTATCATAGCTTTTTGGTACACAGCAGCTACCGTTGTTGCAATCTGGTTTGAAACAGTGAGGCGCTAGAGTGCGCTATCCGTTTGAATGCAATATATGATTTCAACGTTAGATGGGAGAAATTCCTACACACTGTGGCTTTAATAATTTAGCGCCATGGCTTTTTTACTACCAGTGACGGTAAAAGCTTCACACATCTGTGGGAAAAGGATTTTATGGATCGATATGAGGTCATACAAATTTAGATCAATTTCA
Organism: Epinephelus moara; assembly: GCF_006386435.1. NCBI lineage: Eukaryota > Metazoa > Chordata > Actinopteri > Perciformes > Serranidae > Epinephelus > Epinephelus moara. The sequence goes on along the minus strand of NC_065526.1, from coordinate 6,729,888 downwards.
ATTGGATGAATCGCTTATTATAACCCAGCCCTAGTATCAACGTCCCTCAAATTGCCTCAGAACAGATATTGCTTTTGTACATTCCCCAGATTAACTCTCCTAGCATCTCACAGAGAAGGGAAACTAGTGACTGTAAATTCTTATTAAGGTGAGCACAAATATATGCACTGATGTAGATTACAAATGTCATTTTCTTGCAACTCCAGTGTGCTACTGCATTACTGAATTTTATGAATATTGGATATCTGTAGTTTTTTTTTTGCTTTATTTGTCCCAGGATTACTGTTTGTCAGGTACCTACCTGTTCGAGGTTTGGAACAGGCAGCAGTTTCTGCAGATTGAAGAGGAATTTTCTCATCAGAGCCTGTAGAGCTGAGTCATATTTAGGGCCAAACACTGTTGAGAATGTTTTCTAAAGAATAAGGAGAAACATATTCATTACATCTCACAAAATACCTCAACAGATTTTGAGGGTTGCATGAAGTCATTTAACCTATCTGAATAAAATCAAGAGCTGAGAAACTGACTTTTTAAATTAGTTTTCTTTCCATAGGACATCATCTTGATCATTAAAAGACACAGTAACTCACCTGATAAAAGATATCCCTCTGACACCGATCATCCACCAGAGTGTGAACAAGCTTCAAGAAGTTTGTCATTGAAGCTTTTATCTCAGAGCTGGAAGGCTTAAAAAAACAAAATTTAAAAAAAGCCCATAAGTAAATGCAAACAACACAGCGAGTGGTGGAGATTTAACAACACCACCCACCTCTTTATCCTGGTTTGTGATGTAGGTGTTTATTCTGCTCAGATGAGGCTGGATGGCCTGTGGGCTGGCGAAATCATCGTTGCGGCACAAGTCTAGCACCACCTGTTGGCACATGAGGAGACAGAACAATTCAGTGAGGGCTTTATTTTGCAACTGAGTCACATGGGGAGGTGTGGCCCTGACTGGCATGGCCCATCATCTGAGAACTATCAGCAATGGTACTATATAAAATAATAATTGTAAGTAACAAGTACAATATTTCCCTCTAAAATGTAGTGGAGTGGAAATATAAAGTAGCATATAATGGAAATACTAAATGGCATCTACAAGTATCTCAAAATTGCAGCACTTTAGAAACTCTATTTTCATTTCCATCGCTGCTCCTTCTTACCTTTGCACGCAGGCCCATAAGTAGCTGGACTCTCTCCGTGTAAGTGAGCAGTTCAGGGACCGTTTCCAACACCGTGGTGACAAAGTCCTCCAGCAGGCCGTAGTACATCACAGCTCCCTGCTTGACGATCTCCCACAGAGCTGCAGACACAAGCTGCAGAGGGGGGACGATGAGACGGAAAGAGGACAGAGGGAGGAAACCTGGGGGAACAAAGGTTTAAAATTGTAAGGAGACAGTGTCGAGACAACTGCTTGCATCACTGGTATAAAAAAAAAAAAACACATTTATTGCAGGTTTAATATGCCGCACTGTTCAGAATCAGAAATACTTTATTGATCCCCGAGAGAAAGTTATGATTCGATACAGTCTCTCCGTTGTAAAGAATAGAGAATTATAAAAAGTAAGAATAAAGAGAGCGATAAACAAAATAAAGTCGACATGAAATGTGCATTAAAATTAAAATAAAATGTGCATTATGCTTCGTGTTTAACACTAGTACTTAAGATATAAAAATTAAATATTAGAATGAATTATATATCGTCACTGTGCTGAGGCTGTAAGTGAGTGCAACACAACAGACTCATAAAACATCCTCAGCACTGTTCACATCAACATTAGCCATTAAGAAGTGTTGGGAGTGGTAAACTACATTTAATTAAACGGGTAGTTAAACCACATTTTGCAGAAGCTTGCTGGTGGTTTAAGTAAGTTCATATCTACATAGTGATTCAAATAGTTAAATGACTGTTTACCATTTTTGTGTAGTTACCCACTGAATCTACAAACAATTTGGAGCCATATAAGGAAATATTGTAGCATTGAATTATTGCTATTTATTAACAAATGTTCAGAGAAGCTGGTGCATGGTATTTTAGAAGTTACCTGGCAAACTGAGTCAACCTCCCACCTGGACTCTGGTTTCTGGCAGCAGGTGTTGTACACAAAACTAAAGCTGATATTCCTGCACTTCCCCATGAATAGTGGGGAATTTAATTTTTGGTTTATATTTGACTTATATTATATAATGTTATAATTCATATCACATTTACATTATCATTTTGATAATTTTTCCAAAGTAGTATGAACTATTTTTTCCTCATTAGCTGTAGATAAGCTAGGTTTCTCTGTGGGTAGCTTTGCTGTTTTTCCACCTTATTCCCGTGTAAAGAAGCCTACATAGACTATGTAAAGATATACTAAGAACATAAAGTTCTCATAATGACATTACTGGCATTTAGAGAGTATAAAAGTCTTTGCTGATAACACACACTGGGTTTTGTGATGAAAGAGGCACATCAGAAGCGGGCAAGTTTGAATTTACCCTCCATGTTTTGTTTGGTGTGGAAGTACATTACCAAATTTCCACACTAGATGGTGTCAGTGTATCACAAGAGAAGCTTGGCAGCTATGAAACTGAGAAGCACTGCAACAATCCTTGAATTTTGTGTTTGTGTTTGGGGACTTTTGAAGCAACTAATAACATGAACACCAAGCAAAATAACTGAACAGTCAGCTAAAATGTCAGCTTTTTAACCAAAGTTATTACATACGTTATTACATACTGGGGATTTCATTATGGTTTTATTGAAACTTTGTATTTTATTAACTAAAACTAAATACTGTATGCACATTTTTTCCCAATGTAGCTCTGCCAATTGTCTCTTTTTTACATGCAAAAACATTAGGAATGTGCCCCACAGTTCTGCATGTTTCAAGATTTTTAGAGACAATATGAGACATAATCTATTTGACCAAAATGCTGCTGGAAAGAAAAAGTTGATTTTCATCCATACAATCATAACTGAAAATATGAAACCACACTGGTAATCAAAAGACACAAATATATGGTAGCACTTGATATGTTGTGTTATCGCCTCTACATTTAAAACTTGTCAATTTATCCAGCTGTAAGAAAACATCATGAGACGGGGCGAGACAGGAAGAGAAGAGGAGAAGACAGGCAGGAGTGAATCATAACAGAAATGAGAAGCGAGCAGTCACCTGTTTACACTCCTCTGAAACTGTAGTCGCGAGCATCTCACCCCAATCGCTGACAGCCTGTGACAGTACTGTATGAACATTTTTGTCAGCCTCAGTGGCTGAGCAGGATGATATTCACAGTGACTGTTAACGTCAAGAGGGAAAGTTGGCAATGTGCACAACTGTTTCTAAAAACAAGTGCATACATTTCTATCTCAGTTTGACATTTCTCTCTCCCTCCCTCCCTGTATGTGTTAGATTTTTTTTTAAATGAATACTAATTGTTTATGCTCACTATATCCTGAGACCCGAACTTTTGTTTGGTAAGCATTTTTAATTTCTCCTAGCTATTTGGTATCAGCAGGACCTGATAAGTATAAAACCTAAACCTTGTCAAAGATAATAAAGTCCCAATGTCTTCAAATGAGAACTTCTTAATTAACAGCACCGTAGCTTGTTACTGTTGCTTTACTTGGTGAAATTTGTCGTCATATAAAACTACACTACAGTGTATTGTGGTCTTACTACCCCTACATGGCACAAAAAAGTGTACAAAGTGTGTATAAAGTGCAGGAAACCAAAAATATGATGTCCTCATATGAAGACGCAGGCTCTCAGGAGTTTGAATCATGTATATTTATATTAACAATTTGCACAACTGTACATACTGTATAGTTTTCATACTGTACTACAATTTATAGACATAGTCTGTTCATAGCATGTACATACCTGTAGAAATAAACGTACTTATATATCATTCTTACCCTCCACCCTGTATATTAACCTGTACATATGTCATTTAATTACTGCTTATGCACTTCTGGTTAGATGCAATCTGCATTTCGTTGCTCTGTACTTGTGACATGTGCAATGACAATAAAGTTGAATCTAATTAAATCTAAAAAACCAATGAAAAAACAAAAGATTTATTAGGGTCCGGGCAGCTAAGCTGCCAGGACACTATTGTAATCCTAGGTATTCTTCTTCTTCTTCTTTCTTCTTCCGAGGAAATCATACTTCCCATGGGTGAAAACTCACCAAACTTTGCACAAAGGTCCAGTCTCATGCCAGATATCCTC
>NC_065526.1:6715945-6725498 GCF_006386435.1 Epinephelus moara | reverse complement strand
TCAATGTAAAAATGGCAATTTTAAACATCAGTTTTTCACATATGGAGCAAATCAATCATTATTTCAAATTACCAACATCTCCATGCTGTCTAGATGCAATATGTGTATTTTCAGATTTCTGTCTTAATAACTGAATTTTTTACAGTGGTTTCAAATCTGCCTTTCCACGCACGGATGGCTGCTTTCCTACACAACAGTGAATGGCTTACTCAGTTTGTGAAGCCACTGTTGAGTTGCTACTTGCCAATTAGCTCAGAGCGGTAGATGACCATCTTAGGTTCCAGAGGTTGCTCAGAATTGCCTAAAAATGCCCAGACCCGACCCATCGCTGCGCAGCAGCTATAATATTCATATATTTCCCTCACCCAAAACTTAGTCAAGTCTACAGTATAATTCACTATATTAAATTTCCAGTCTTATTTCAGTGTATGCAGACACTGTTTATATTCTAAATGTACTAATATTAATATGTTTTTTATTATTTTAAGCAGGATTAATGTGTGGGGATGCGCTGCCCGGGTTTGGCCACCAGGTGGTGCCTGTGAGTCAGCAACAAGTTTTTTTCAAAGTAAAAGTTGTAGAAGAAGAATCATTCTTTTCTTATTGTTGTTGTTGTTGCCATGGTTGTTTGTAGCAAGAAGATAAAGTTTGCCGGCGGCACAGAAAGCGTACAGGTAAACTTTAAAGTGGGATAAAAGCTGGTTTTGTTTTTGTTAAATATATAAAATAAAACCGCTTCAAGTAAAAGTCCCTCCCTGCGTCCACCTGTGTCTCTGACTGCAACATAATACACGAGAACCAGCTGTCAATGGGTGGAAACAGAGAGTGCAGGACAGAGCTAAGTTTATAAACTTAATAACGTTACTTAAATAAATTTCGTAAGGGAGACATAAATTATATACATGCGTAGTTATATTTTATACGCTACTACTATATAAAATGGTACTGCACATAGTTAGCACAGGTGGTGAAGGCAACATTAGCTGCTAGCGTAAATGCTAGCTTGACAGCCACCACTGTATAACGCATTTTAATTTTAATATAATTAAATCACACACCGTCACTATCGCCGTCTTCGTCCTTGGTTTCAACAGGCGTAGTGTTGCTCAACGTGGCCGCATCTGCAATGGCGGTCATCGTAGAGTTGAAAAGAGACCCCTCGGGCTTCGAGTCCAGCACATCATCCTCGGTGCAGGATGGCGGTCGGTGTCCCAGCACCCTCTCCAGCTCGTCGTAAAAGGGACAGCTTGTCCTGTCCACCTCGGACCTCTTTAAGTCCTTTGCTTTCCTGAAAAGATGCTTGAGGTGTTTGATTTTACGCTGGCACTGCAGCCATGTTCGACTGTACCCATTCTCCTTCAGTTTCCTCGAGATGTCCTCATAAATCAGCCGGTTGTGATATGAGTCGCCCAGTTTCTGCTGCACTGACTCCTCGGCCCAGCTGGAGATCAGACAGCGGGTTTCGCTTTTACTCCATCCACGAGAGTCCATTTTGCTGCTTGTTGTGGCTGCTGCTGCTTCTTCTTCATTTATTTATTTATTTATTTACTCCTTCTTCTTCTTCGTTTAGATTTTAAAGGCAGACTGGGCGCACTGCTGCCTCACTGTGTTTACACTGTTCATTACACCTGCTGGCCTAAATCCTGGGATACAGGCCTGATGTGTGGAGAAAGTCAATGATTTTCCTGGCTATTTCCAGCTTAGCCACTTCTTTAAACAAGATCTTCCTTTCCTCTGCGTACAGTTGGCACCGAAGCATCACAGGTTGCACAGTCTCCATCACTCCACACATCTCTCATCCAGGTGTTTCCCTAACAACAGCAGCCCACTCCGCAGTCCACAGCGCCCCAGTCTTAATCTAGTCATCTTGCTTTCATCTTCTATGTTTAGACTATGTTTACTGAGTCCATTAACCCTTGGCTGAATTTGAAAAAAGACACCTGCCCTTTTGCTCCCTCTCCCACACTCCCTGCCGTTGCTTAATGAGTCCTTCTCTGATAAAATTACCACACTCACCCGTGCCAATAGGAACCCTGATATCTACACATTCCTGCCGTAGTGCAGCCTTGGCCATCCTATGTGCTGCTTCATTCTAACCCTACATAAGCTGGGACCCATGAGAACCCCACCCTACATCCCTGCATTTCCAGCCTGTAAATGTGAATCTCCCCCATCAGGTCTAGTCTGGCTCTTGACCTCCACCTGCTGAGTCCTACCAAACACCAAAACGTCCATACAGGTACTATAAGCTCAGATGAAAAGACTGCAACACCATCTGACAGTCATCTGCTTTGATATAACTCAAACCGGGTATGCTCATTCCAAATCCTGCCCTGCCACTCTCAGGATCTTTTAACCCATCTGAAGCCGCGCCCCATTTTTGTTTCAGGTGCTCATTAACTAACCTGGCTCAAGTCTCAAGCTTCATCAGACCTCAATCTATTTATGATACACATGTCTACTTCCATTTCTGACATTAACCAAATAGGAGCTGGTAGCAGGCAAACTGATGGAGCAATCTGTGGCCCCTCTATTCCTATCTTCCTTGCCCACTCAGTCACATAGTTAACCCAACGGACCCATTTTGAACTTCCTCTTCTTACTGGGAACTCACAGTGCTCAAAAAGGTGATCACTTGCAGATAGAGCCAGAACCTTTCAACTTTACCCAGTATTTTAGACCTAACTTCTTCTTTAGTTTTACTCACAGACTACAAACCAATTTTAAAGGTACATGCTGCCACCTGCTGGGGTGTGTAACACCATGACTACTCAACAAAAACAAATGAAAATCAAATGAAAAATAAAACAAAATCTTTCTAAAGAACTTATCATGTCCTGGATATTTACCTGTTTCATCTATTAATTTTTATATAGTCTTTTTCAACTGAACTTTTTTGTCCCCAATCTTTAACAGGCCCTCAATGCTCCACCCTTTCCCATATCTACCACCCTGTCCTTCCATCTCTCTCATTCTACACTGAACTTCCTGCTATCTATCATCACACCTTCAGCAGATTCCTTGCAGCCATGGGTGGATTACTCAACAGGCCTGCCAGGCAGAGGCCCACAGGACCAAAGTGTCAGGGGTCCCCTGGACTTCACCTGCAAAATGTCTCTCAAATTAACACATATTGACCAGGAAGACACCCAAAATGACCACAGAGAGACACAAAAATATTGCTCAAATGAGACAAAATTGACCTTTAAAGATACACAAATGACGACAAATACACACAAGGGAAGTACAAAGAGACACAGAATGACTACAGAGACAGAAAATAACAAAATAAGACACATACATACCTCAAAAATACAAAACTGACATTTAAAGAGACACAAATGACTAAAAGACACGAATATACCTCAAAGAGACAAACTTTACCTTAAAGAGACACACGAGGACAAGAAGTACATGCAAGGAAAGTACAGAGAGGCACAAAACAACTACAAAGAGACACAATATGACAAAAAAGGCACATATATATGTCAAAGAGTCCAAACTGACCCATAAAGAGACACAAAAGACAACAAATACATGCAAAGGAGGTACAAAGAGACACAGAACAACTACAAAATGGTCACAAAGAGATGCAAAGGAACTAAAAAGAGACACAAAATGACTAAAGAAAGATACAAATATACCTCACAGAGACAAAATTGACCTTTACAGAGACACAAACGACAATTAATGCATGCAAAGAAAGTAGAGGCACAAAACAACTGCATAGAGACACAAAATGACCACAAGGAGGTGCAAAGGACCTGCAAAGAGACAAAAAATGTCTGAAAGAGACACAAAATGACAAAAAGACACATATATACCTCAAAGAGAGACAATGCTGACCTTTAAAGAGACACAAAACGACAACAAATACGTGCAAAGCACTTCTCACTCTTCACAATCTCTACCCTTATTGTCATTATTCCAAAATTCCTGCCAATATGTCATAATTCTATGATGAATTATTGATTTTGTTTCTGACCTCACAAAACAAATTCCATCATCATTTGTTGTTTAATGCTCTTTTGGCATGCTTATCTGCAATCTAATTACCCTCTATTCCAACATGCACCAGCCTCCAACAGAAATAAATATCTATTCGTAGATGTTGTAGATTCAATAAGGACATAAAAACCTCAATGAACAGATCCTTTTGAGCTGTTTCACCTGATTTTATATGTTGTACTGCAGCTGCAGAATCTGATATCACTACTTTAACTGCTTTTACCTCCTCTACCCACTGAAGACTGATGATTATTGCCGTCAGTTCTGCTGATAATCTGCTTGAATTTTCTTATTAATTCCTTTGTCAGATGCTGGAACAAATGGCCACTCCTACGTGCTCATTATTTTAATGTTTTAGTCCATCTGTAGAAATATTTAGATAATTATAGCAACTCTTCTCTGAATAATTATGAATCAAGCATCCTATATTAAATTCATTTCTGTCCACTCTCTCCTATTTTTCAGTATTTTCTTAAGTTATGGAAATGTGCTGCTACTAATAACTGCTGGACTGTGTATAATAATATGAATTTTGTACTGTTTGACGTTCTTATGAAATGTTGTTTGTTCCCAACACTACTGCAGAATAGCTGATGCTAAATTTCCATTTCCTCCTCCCTGAATTCTCAGCCAGTATGTTAGTGACAACTTAGTTCTCCTCAGATGCAACGGCAAATAACTGGATTCAATTAACAGTGCATTAATGGGCACGGCTCTGACTGCTCCAAAACTATGTCTTAAGACTCTGTACTGTATCCTGTCGAATTCTTCTAGATGACCTGTTGTTGCTGCCTTATACTTTGCAACCGTAATCCAAAATAGCTCTCATCAAAGCCCTTATGTAATACTTCTATATCAGCACGCACCTCATTAAATTTAACACCATTTTACATATTGTCGCAATATTTTCAATGAATATTTTTCACCAATCCATAAACCAAGATATTAAAATACCCACCCTATCCATGTGCTTGCTGTAAAATGTTGACCCCTGCCAATTGTCTATTTTGATTTTTAGTAAACAGCATATAGCCTGATTTGCCACTGAAACTCTGAATCACCAATCATAAAACCATAACTCCACACTGACTTTTGCTTTCTGTATACATTTCAACGTGTTGTTATTTTTGTCCCTTTTTCCAGATTGTGTCATCATCAACGTATGATGCTTCCTCTTCTTTTGATGTTTTATGGCGGTTGGCAAACAGCTTTCTGGTGCATTACTGCCACCTTCTGAATTGGAGTGTGGATCAGAACCGTTTTATGTCTATATTATATTCCTTTGTCAAGTCCTGCCATTTCCAAATATGTAAATATTACCCTATAACCCACATGCCCTGAGGTCAATAGAAGAAACTCCTTTAGTTCAAGTTTGATGTGATCGTTTTCCAGTCTGATTTGGAGAATCTGTCTTTCCTGCTTGTACCCAGGAACATAATGGAAATAAATGGCACTTGGCTTTGGGTGCTTAAAGCGCCAACACCTGTAGAAAAAGTCAACAGCAATGTCTCTTCCCAGAAATCATGACCCAGCTAGTCAAGATAATCCACAGACCTTGTTGTGAGCAGTTTCATGTAGGAACTATTTTTTGTCCTCCTTGGCTGAGCTGTAACATTTGCTTGCTCAGTGCTACCAGGTGAGCTCGCAGATGCACGCTTCCTTCTGCACATTGATATGGTTGATGGGTGTAACTTGGAAAGAAAATAGTTCCCTTTGAAACTGCTCACAACAAGGTCTGTGGATTATCTCGAGTAATCGGGTCATGATTTCTAGAAAAAGACGTTTTTCAAATTCTTTTTTTTTTTTTTTTTGCATTTTGAGCACCACAGGCCACGTGACATTTGGGCCATTATATTTTAGAGAAGGCAGACATCTCTACAGGTGATATCTCTAGCATTCTGCAGCTCACATCAAAACCATGTACATTGATAAATAGATCGGAAGGTAAAAATGAAATATGTATTTCTGAGTTTGAGAGTGATTCGGGGCTGAACTGTCCCTTTAAAACCAGATGTAAACAGTGTTGTCGTTTTTTCACTCCTGAAGCGTTGCCGTCTGTGGACTTTACATAATCATGTCACATTACTGAGAAGACTGAGCTTAGTGCCGAAGACGGAGCCAAAAGCTGCATTAAAAAAATTGTGAGGAGTCATTCTCCTTTTAGATTATAATTGCATAACTATCATTCAAATTTCCCCACATCAAGTAAGAAATGTGGAAAAGCATGGCACTGCACTTTTACCATCTTATTAATTCTCTTTCAGATTGTGACAATGAAATGTGGTAGTGTGTGTGTGTGTGTGTGTGTGTGTGTGTGTGTGCAACTATGAGGGAGTACGACAGATAATAATGCAGAGAGAGAATGACAGATGGGAAGAGACAGAGAGATGCAGGGAGAACAGGAACAGCAGATTTGTAGTGACAGGCGGCTCAGTCGGAAGTTGTACGATTGTTTTGCCTAAAAACCTGCACCACATCCATGGAAACCGGTGCAAACCAGAATCCAAAATAACAACGAAACAGCACTGTTACCTCTCTTTCACATAAAACATCCCACTTTTCACATTTCATTTTAATAAGCGTCGCAGAAGCCGTGCTCTCCCTGCTTCTTAGTGGTACTAAAATTTACTGAGGCTTCATGGCAACAACACTATGAGCCAACATACCCATCAGATGTGAGTCAGAGAGGATTGGCAAACACTTCTTAGCAGCTTTGGGTGAGCTTACTGTGTCAGTTTAAGTTTGTTGTGACAGTCTGTGACACGTGACAGGTATGTTGTCAACCACAGGGAAGTATTCTTAGTTTTTTGAAGACCAGCACTGATCCCAGGATTTTACACAGAATTAGTCAAAGTTTCACGAAAAAAATTGGATGGAGGCACCTCTGGAACAAACTTAGAATCACCACACAACACACAAATGCTCCGATGAGTCTAATTAAAGGACTTTATTTTATAGTGAGGCAGGTGATGATTTCCGTGGTTATGACCCTGGGCCTTTAATGGAAAACATCTGGGCACAGATAGGCAGAAGGCCTCACCACCCCTCATACATAGGAGCAAGACACACAGATTTTGTGGTGGTTTTGCCTCTTTTTTGTTGTCACTTTACATCTTTTTGTAGTCTTTATACATTATTTGTGGGTTTGTGTCTCTTTGAGGTCATTTTGTGTTTCTTTGTGGTTGTTTTGTGCCTCTTTGGGGTAATTTTTGTCTTTTTCTGGTCGCTTTGTGTCTCTCTATAGTTGTTTCTTGGTCTGTGGCTGTTGAGTCTCTTCCTGGATGGTACGTGTCAATTTGTTGTTTTGTGTCTCTTAAGCCGTTAAGCATCTTTTGGTTGTCTCTTTTCGTGGTCAGTTTTTGTCTCCTTGTAGCTGTTCAGTGTCTCTTTGTGTCTTTGTGGTTCCTTTGCATCTCACTGTGGTCTTTTTGTGCCTCTTTGTGGTCATTTTCAGTCTCTTCCTGGTCAGTAAGTGTTCATTTGAGTGACATTTTGAAGGTGAAGGCCGGAAGGGGGGCCATGTACCTGGGCCCCTGTGCCTGTAGGCTGGTTCAGTAATCCGTCCACAGTTAGGACTGGGGTGAAAGCTATTTGCAAATTGTATCAGACCTGACCTTAGGTAATACTATCAGTAACAATAATAATAATAAAAAGCTGTCATACAAGAAATGCAGAGTGCTTTGCAGTAAGGACAGTATAAGTTCAGAGTTCAGTTCAGTTCAGACCTTTTATTGTCCCTCGAGGGGAAATTTGATTTGCAGTAGAGGGCAAAAACAGATACAACATGACATACAAGAGGACATGAGACAGTCACAACAATCACTGCTACAATGAAAACAACAAAGAGTAAGAATAAAGTGAATAAAAATAGTAACAACAAGTACTGGCCCCTAATAAAGTGCTGCAAAGCTGTGCAGTCAAATCAAGAATTACTGCAAGTTAAGCACCTTTATTGCACTAGGGACAAAGGAAATTTTGAACCTGTTGCTTTTACTGTAACTCTGGGACACCAAAATCTCTGCCCAGAAGGAAGAAGAACAAATTCTTCCAAGAGTGGATGGTCAGGGCTGGCTAAGACTGACCGTGCCTTCCGCAGAACTTGCCTGTTATAGAGATCTGCCAGACAGTGCTGCTGTGTGCCAATTATTCTGCTGGCTACTTTAACTATATTAGACGGACAGTTTTTGTTCTGTACTGAAAGGTTCCCATACCAAGAAATAATACAAAAAGTTAAAATGGATTCGATAAAAGATTTATAAAATAAAACCATCAGTGTCTTGTCCACATTAAAAGTATTCAGTCTGCGCATAAAGTAAAGTCTCTGCAGGCCCTTTTTACAGATTGCAGACGTATTGAGGTCGTGGTTCAGATTCTCATCAATCACTGTACCTAGATACCTGTAATTCTCCACCAGCTCAACTGGTGAGCCCCTGATAACTGTTGGGGAGGTTGAGTGGGAAGTTTTTCTGAAGTCAATGGCCATATCTTTAGTTTTGCTTATATTTAGTTTCAGAAAGTAGTTGTCACACCATTCTACGAAGTCATTCACGACTTGCCCATGATCGACCTCTCCATCCTGGAATAGACTGATTAAAACCGTATCATCTGCAAATTTTAAGAAATGCCTGTCATGGTAGTAACTGCTACAGTCATTTGTGTAGAGAATATACAATATATGACAATATATGCGGATGACAGCCGCTTCTTAGATAGAGCGCCATTAACCCTGACTGCCTGGGGCCTACATGTTATAAAATCTAAGATCCATTTCACTATTCCAGCATCAAGATTAAAAGTGGACAATAATTTCCTTACAAAAATATGTGGCTGTATAGTATTAAAAGCTGAGGAGAAATCTACAAATAAAAGCCTTGCATGAGTTTTTGTACCCTCAAGATGCTTGTATAAATAATTAAATAGGGTAACAGTAGCATCATCTAAGCACTGAGTGCTTTACATGAAAATAGACGGAATGGACATAAAACAGAACTGAGTAATATTTTAAAAGAGTTGCAGCAGCGTGACACGTAAATGGAAAATAAAAGCATAAAAAGAAAGAGTTTCAGACCTGTATCAGGAAGTCTGAGCTAGTTAAAGGCTAAAGTGAACAGATACGTTTTTTTAACCTTCTCTTAAAAGTATTAAGCAAGCTGGCTTCCCTCATATCTGTAAGTAGTGTGTTCCATAGCTTTGGGGCGTAACTGACAAATAAGGCCACATCCCTGATCTTCCCACTGTTGCAAAGTAAAGTGATTTTTGAACTTCAAAATACTCAACTATTATGTTTAAGCTAATAAACAAAGCTGAAACTTCCAGTATAAACCCAAATAATTAACAGCAACAATATCAGGACATCATTTCTGAAGGTAGTTCAAAGGAAGTTATTTTTATATTCCATAATGCCACATGCTCAATTGTAAATATACAACATACATATTAAAAACCCTTCCCTCCCAACCCCACATATAAACACAAACACACACACACACACACGCACACACACACACACACACACACACACACACACACACACACACACACACAC